>NC_056736.1:653121008-653206008 GCF_019279795.1 Protopterus annectens
TATATATATATATATATAGGTTCATAGGTTCATAGGTTGATACTAGGCTATCTGCCCTAGGGCATTTATAAGCCTAGCCAGAGTGTGTTTGGCTTTCGCCACCCTTTTAGATTAGTTGACTGTGCCTCTGTATAGTAGGTCACAGAAGATAGCCCTTTTAAGGTTAGTTTACTGTGCCTCTGTCTAGTAGGGACACAGAAGAGATCCCAGGGGAAAACCTACGATCTCCCATCCACTCGTCAAGATTCCTCTTGAAGAGGGTCAATGAGGGGATCTGCCTAACATGGATTGGGATTTTGTTCCAGAGTGAGGGGAGCCTCTGGGATATGAATCTGTCCCTCCAGCATGTCCTATTTATTTCTGTGCTGAGGTTTAAGTCCCTGGAGCATGTAGCTCTAAGGGATTTGGATTTCCTGAGGTGGAGCATGTCCATTAATTCTGGGTTAGAAATGGCTTTATACATCAGGCACAGATTGCCTCTGAGTAGGCAGTTAGCAACTGAGTGGAGCTGGAGTTTCTTTAGCCTAACTGTGTAGGGCATCTGTTTGAGTCCCTTGATCCTCTTGGTGAGGTACGTTTGGGGTCTTTCCAGTTGCTGCAGGTGTCGGGTAAGGTACATCCCAAATGGGGCATTGTATTCAATTATGGGCCTGATGAGTGATGAGTAGAGTGGCACAATGACCTCTCTTGATCTAGAGGTGAACCCTTTCATGATAAGGTGGGCTATATAGAAGGTCTTTCTAACCACTTTGGCAATGTGATTGTCAAAGGAGAGATTGCTATCTACTTGGGTCCTCAAATCCCTAATTACTTCTTCCGTACTTAATGGATTACCACCTATGTGGTAATTTGTGGGCACTTTGTTTTTCCCAAAGGGGATGACTATGCACTTTTTGGCATTTAGCTTTAGGCCATGGCTCTGGCACCAGTTATCCATCTCTGTGAGACCGTTTTGGAGGATGCTTGTGTCAGTCGGCGAGTCGATTATGGCACCCAGTTTGCAGTCATCTACAAACTTGGTCAGCCATAGTCCTCCCGTGTTAGCCTGTACCTCAGAGAAATATATACCAAACAAGAGAGGTCCCAGGATTGAGCCTTGTGGGACGCCACTTGTAACTGGTTTAGAGTCTGACATGGCACCTGCAATTCTGACCATGTGGGTTCTATCCCTGAGCCAGTTTGCAACCCATCTTGTGACATAGGGGTTGATATTTAAGCTGGTGAGCTTATTTATGATCCCTGATTGGGGTAGTGTGTCGAAGGCTTTTGCAAGATCCAGGTAGGCTGTGTAGACTACCTTCCCTTCATCTATGGCCTTGGAGACTGTTTCAAAGAAGTTGAAGATCTGCCCTTAATATATATACACATATATATATATATATATATATATATATATATATATATATATATACACATATATATATATATATATATATATATATATATATATATATATATATATATATATAACATTTCCTATGCTGGGCACTGCTTAGACCCACGCAAGTGCACTCAGACTTGCTTACTGCTACTTATATGTGTTTACTGTTGCTTATTTGTGCTTACACCTGCTTACTAGTACCTTATTCATTATGACAGTGCCAATTTGCTTGAATGATATTTAAGTTAAATATCTCATGTGATACTCTTATGTTGGTTTTACGGCTAAATGACATTCATTCCACATGGAAAATTATATGTGCTATTGTTGGGCTTGAACCGTGAATTCCTGTTTGTTAGGCAGATGATCTAAACACTACACTATTGACATTTACGTTGATTCTGCATGTTTTTCTCTATTTGAATGAATATGATGTGTAAGCTACGCTCGGTGGAGGGCAGCCATGTGCAAACACCTTCGATATTGCAGCAATTCAAATGTATAATAGGGACACAGGGACTCTAATTGTGAAAGTTCTAGGGAGACAGCTCAACATTCCACTATGTGCTTGTGTGTTTACTACTTCAATTTCATTTTACTGTGCGTGGACACTCTTGTATGCTTAGCATACATTTCGGTATGTATGGACACTGAATTACTGACTTACTATTAGGGGCGGGCTCTACTAGTAGGCATAGTAGGTTTTGCAAGTGTCGGGGCATGTATACGCCTCCGTAGAGCACTTGTACATGCCTCCTGCACTCGCACACACTTCCTGTGCATGTCAAGGGTGCGGTGGTGTGCCCTCATACATATTCATATGGCACTGCTGCTCCATCTGTAGTGAGGATGCTCAACGCAAGGCTAAAACCATCCATGTGCCAAGCTTCTTGAATCCCGGGGATTGTCATATAAGTTGTATCTGTTTTTAACAAATGTCACATCATGTCTAATTTGGTATAATTATTTAAACTGCAGATGTTTCGTATATTTTTTAAGACTGCAAAATTGTTGTTACTAAAACGTTTTTGTAACTCTTTGGAGAAATCACTTTGAGCCACTTCTAAAAATGATCACCTACCCAGTAAGACTTTCCTAGTAATCAAATGTCAATAAATAAATACATAGCATAGTAGAGCATAGCATAACATGTTAGTGACACCCATTGTGCTGCCATTGCTACTGTCCTCAGGAGTCAGCAGCCTCCAGTTATGTCTCTTGTTTCCATAGATGTCATCATTACCTCAAGATGGAGCTGATAGTGGAGGCTCGACAACTTCATCCAAGCTAAGAATGACATCCTGCTGTGGGCACTCAGTACTTATGTGTGCCACCTTTACGGAAAGTGGGTGCTTTCTAGTCGCAGTGTGACTATGTCTGGGAGGCACTGAAGCCATGTCATAAATGCTGTTTGTGAGCTGAATCAAACAACACAGTAATGTGAGAGGCATATCAGTGACATGATCAGACAGGCATGTAAGAAGGCCACAACATAGCAGCAAAGAGATCAGCCACTGAAAGGGGCCGGGGAATACCTCCCACTGTAAGCCTAACTGATAAGGAAGAGGAGTCCCTACTGTCGCTGTATGGAGATGATGAATGCATAGTCATTATACGTGGAGAACAGGACACAAGTTCTGTGTGTGTGAACAGCTCCCACATGTCCCAAAGGGAAATGTACAAGGTTAGTAACCATAATGAATGCATATATAGAAGTAATGCACATATAGGGTGCAAGTACACCGCATGTACCACTGCATATGTTTTCCATAGTTACTTCAGTTCTGCAGGCAAACAGGAATGACAGCTGGTGTATATGCCTGTTCTAGGTCTGCACATTATGTATTTGTGTTTGCTTTACATGTCACATGGATATTTGGGTTCACTATTCTCTGTCTTATGTTGTTTATTCACAGGTTGTACAACTGCTGTAGTGACACCTGTTCCCTGTGAGTCAGGACAAGAGGCTGGTATTAGCATCTATGCAGGGTTTTTCTTCCACCACTTGTTCAGCATGAAGGCACGACAACACCCACACCTGAGTTACAGACTGTACAGCATGAGTGCTTTCCATTCTCATCTGGAGGGGGGGGCTCCTCCATGAATGGAAAAAAAAATGGAAAAGCTCCCCTATGAATCAGAAGAGCAGCACACTAACATCTGACGGGGGTGTGCCCACCATATGCCAGCCTCTCAGGGATTACCAGTGCTGTCACATGTCATAGCTAACCTCTTACTTGCAGGTGGCACTACGCCTTAACCATCAGATGTATAGAGCTATAATATGGGCACAGTCTGCTGCTACACATGCTGACATGGAAATGACAGGTATGATACATGCCTTTTGTAAGGATGCTACCCAGCACTGTCAATGCCCTGCTGAGACCAAGGAGCCTAGAGATGATGCCATTCTCAGTCTCATGAGGACTATGGTGGCAGTACCACAGTAAGGGTAGGGAAAAGGAAGCAGTTACCCCACGATCAAAGTGTTAGGGGGTGGGATAGTGAGTTTCTGCATTCCTTTATCTTTTTTTTTTTAACTAAAATGCCCATACAGAAAGGAACTAATGTTTAGTGCTTCATGTAACATTGATATTGGCTTGCTATAGTTTATGCAAAACAGCCAAACTTTTTTTGCTCTTCAGTTGAAGAGCTGAGTGGGGCATGTATCACTGGGAAGCTGATAGTTACACTTTCTCCAATCAGCTTTCTACAGAAAATGCCAAAGTTCTATTTTTTTGCTTTTTACTTGGAGAGCTGAGGGGGCGGGACACTACTTCAGCAACCAGCAGTGGGTGCTAGATGGCTCTGTATCATGTCACATATAGCTATTACACAAACCTCTATGTAGATGACAGCAACTGTTACCTTCACTGTCCTTTCCAACAGTGTGGTCCATGGTCAGTGGGGGAATATACATGAAGTGGTCACACTAGGAGGCCATCACAGGATGGACAACCTGATTCTGCAGGTCTAGTAGTATCTCATTCCACCATCCCACATTGTGGGTGGAGATGGCAGCCAGCTTTCAGGAACAGGACACCTTACCAGCAGCTCCCTTCCAGCAGTAGTGCTGCATCCCTGTCATGGGGGCCTCTAGTCCTGTAACACCAAGCTAGTGCAGTGCCCTGATCACCATCACATATTGGCCCCCCCTTCCAGTTGTGTTCCAGTAATACCATCCCGTTCCTGTCACCAGAGTACACTGTCATAAAACCTGCATCTCTACCTCTGGTCCCATAGGTCTACCCTCCAGGTCACTGGAAGATATTGTCAGTGACACAGAGTACCCCTTTTCACAAGCCCCCATCTTCACTTCTGGTGATATGGTCTCCAGTCCAGGTTGTGACTGCAGCCATGTGCCATTGTGCTACTTGTCACCTGTGCAATTGATGACTGTGACCCACTATATCCTCCTTCTTGCTTGGTGCGTGTGTAGATGTCTAATGCACAGTGTGACTTCACTGTGAGCTTCCCTCATAGTCTTTAAGTAACACTGACCATATTATGCTTGTTTTTTTGTGACACTGCGCAGCAACAGTGTTCTTATCAAGAGCCCACAGAGCTGAATTACTTGCTATCACATTGCCTGAGCTGCTATACTGAACTTGCTCCTGGCTGGGTGTGTGCAGTACAGCTCTTTTTCACTGTCTCTTTTGTCTAACAGTCATCAGTTAATGAGGCTGGTGTACTGCTTGTGCAAAGGGTTGCTGTAGTGGGTCTAGAAGTTCCCAGGATGCATTGCTTGTCTTCATTTTTCCCATTAATTATATTAGGTAACATTCAACATGCTACAACCATCTTGCAGGCTAACTCAGGGACATGCTGCAATGTTCCCCAAGATGTATCCAGGCAGTAGGACTGGGCCATCAGCAGACCAAACCATATCTCTTAAACTCTTAGCAGAAATAATCTGGACAAAGCTAAAAAATAATGGGGGGAAACAAAGACCTAAAATAGGGAAAATTGTAAACATTGGTCTTATAAATTTAGAAAGCTGTCAGAATAAAAGTCCTTGCGTTAGCATGCATTTTCTGGAGGATATGAAATCTGAAACTCAAATGACTGTCATTATTTGGTGACTCCAGTCAGTGATTTGCCTGAAACCCACAAGGTTTATAAGGAACAGACCAAAACTCTGTGGCAAAAATCAGGACATTATATAAAAATCTGGACAGTTGAGAATTATGGACCAAAGACGTGCTCTATCATGTTTCTGATTAGCAAATTAGTGGTGTTTTTTTTCCTCTCCCCTCTCTCCTCCCCCCAAGTCACTATCAGCTGCCACCAGCTTCTCTCCTCATTCACTGGGTCCACTGGATCCACCTTAGCCTTTCCTGAGCTTAACCTAACTCATGTTTGGAGCCATTGAAGATATCAAGGATGCTGGTGCAATGTTATACTGCTGCTAGGGAGTGTGCCCTAACTTCCACTATTCATGACGGCCCTGAGTAGTCCACAATGGCTGACTTCAGAAAGTCATGCTCACTTCATCAAATGCACAACCTTCTGAACAAGCAGTATTCTACTTGCAGTGTGAAGCTCACCAGGCCATTAATGGTGCTATTGCAGAGAGACTAGGCAGCCTCCCACTCCCCAGGATGGTCAAGCTAACATCACCTTCTCACTCTCATCCTTCACCATCTGATCACTCTGTTTAGCCATGCTGTGTGGGCATGGTATAGGTATCATCAACTAGGGTTCCATTGGGTATCCAGCTCACCTAAAACACATTGGGAATATAAGGGGGTGAAATATTTATACATATTGTCTTTGGCTTTGTATATGTTAGACCAGTTAAATGGCCCTGTGGTGACACAGATGACTTGCATGTCCAATGTGGGAATCATGGTCACTACCAGGGTGCTGTGCAGACACACTGCCTAACAACACCTGTGTGTTGAAAGATATCTGGTAGTTGACAGAATCACAACACTTCTTATTGACATAATGTAGTCCATGGGCCCTGGGTGTGGTCTTTATCACCACACATGTACAATGTATGGCACGCAGTACATTAGGGAGATAGGTGATGTCACTGAAGCCATGTTTAACATTCCCATAGTGCATTGGAGAAAGAGACATCCTCAGCCTTGTGTGGCACTAGTTTATTGAGGAATGTATTGAGCATTCTACAGGATGGCATCTGTGATATACTGTGTGCAAATTCACAAATGTTTTTCCTCTTCTATTTATGTTTAACTTACTGCTTACCTACAGCTCCTTATGCCTGCAAATTGTACACTGCTTACAGAGTCCGATTCAGATCTTGCTATGCACTCATTGGCCTGTGCCCCTTCATTTACATGGCCTTTTGTTTTGTTGAACAGTGAACCTATATATGTTTGTGTGTGTGTGTGTGTGTGTGTGTGTGTGTGTGTGTGTGTGTGTGTGTGTGTGTGTGTGTGCGTGTGCGCGCGCGCATGCACATGCATGCATGCATGTGTATGTGTCTATATCTACATATATCTTTTTATATATAGATATAAACACAAAAACAAGACACACGCACATGCACACGGGTGTGCGCACACACACACACACACACACACACACACACACATACACACACACACACACACACACACACACAGTCACACACACACACACACACACACACACACACACACACACACACACACACACACACACACACACACACACACAGTGAGAGGCAAGACGCAGTCAGTACTGCAGTATATTAGCCTCAGGTGGTCCAATCCACTACCATTTAGGTTATTGTTCAGGGGAATCTAAGGGATGACTTACCCGAAGTTTAGGTCCTCAAAGGCATTGCAGATTACTGAAGATTGGGGACCAGGGTCATTATTTACCCCTAATTGGGGTACACTTGTTAGCATCCTTACTTCTAAAGAAAAGAACTGAAGAGATAAAAGTCACTCTAGCCATGTACCAAGCCTAAATCCTGAACTAGAGAAAGAATCCAGCTCTGTTCTGGGGATGTCCAACACTGTCTTGAAGTCATACAACTAATGGCAGACATCCAGTTGTGGTAAATTCTGTTGGTTAAAGAATCCTATTATAGCAGTTTTCCTACTACATGGACATCTATTTTTATGGTGAGTGTGCTCACACAGCTGCATTACACATCTTTACTTGTTATTGATCTGCTAGGCACCAGTGATACTCCTTATCCTCTCAATATTGATTTTTTCAAATGAAATGATTGTGACATGTACCTTACAAATAAATGATAAACATCTCATCTACATCAGAATGCTCCGAGAAGACATATATAGTCTACAAACTGTATGTTTGGATGTGAGTGCGTCACATTACAATTAAAAATGATTTACATTTATCTAAGTAGTAGATAAACTATGTGTTTGATGTTTGTCACATTAAGATTAAAATAATTTAGCTTTCAGTTACACATAAAGCATATCTACCCTGATCTCCTGGCGAAATTAAGCAGTTAAATACCAGACACACTGGAGATAAGAAATGATCAGCAGCAAGATAACTTTCTGATGATGTCTCGCGTGCTATAAATTACAGACTCACATATGTTAGTCCACCCACTGCAAGTCTAGTGACAGTTATTTAAAGTAGGCAGCACTGGCTTAATATTTACAAAGAAACATTAGAAGCAACATGTTTTGGTGTATATACTAAAAGATGTACATCCTTATACACACATGAACACATACGCAAGGCTGTGCAAACATTTGCATGAAGAAATACACATATGCATACACACCCATATACACTGGCAGACACACACACACACACACACACACACACACACACACACACACACACACACACACACACACACACACACACACACACACACACACAGATATATGTTGACACATGTACACATGCACACATGCATGCAAACTATTTTCTGACTAAATGCAGAAGCTTGGGACCATGTTGTAAGGATAGTATACCTTTAACCTATTGCAAAATAGCACTGCGATTCCTGTTATCTTATGAACTTTGTCCTCATACTTAATTACCGTTCTGCAACTTTCTTGGGTTAACAGTGAGAAGATGCCTTCACAGTGATTTATATATGGACTAGATAACAACTCTGGGATCAAAAATAAGTGTGTGACTCATTTCATAAGCAAAATTCGAAGGAATGTTCCTGAGCGAACAACAGTCCTTTAACAGATTCAGCTAACTAAAAGATGTGCAAATATTTTGCAAAGAATAAAGAAACAAATATACTAACACAGTGTGAACTATGTACAGTAAATCTGATATTAGATGCAACGTTCCAAACTATTTTAATTTTGAAATACTTCATTCTGCTGTAGGAAAAGTATAAAAATGGAATCAGTGAATTTGTTGTTACATCTCATTTAAATCACTGAAAAGAAAAGAGTGTGGAGTATAACTCAATCAAAACACACTTCTTTGGACTAAGCCATGCAACTAAACACCACATTCCAATCGTTACCCTACTGGTGGACACTGCATACCTCTCAACTCTACAGATTTTCACAGAATGTTCAGATTTTTGTCTCATATTTTTGGTCACTTTTTCATAAAAATGGGTTTTTCTGGCAAACTAGTGGCAAATCATTAAAGACCTAAGTTAGAAAGTAATCACAGACATTTACGTTTCATACTTCGTACCCTTCAGAAAATTCATGCTTATGCAAAACCAGTTATTCTATCAACTTTCTAAGTTTGTAAGAGCAATATTTAAAAATAAATACTGTTATTAAAGGATTTGTTGCTCCACATTGCTAATGTTAGCGTGGTGATTTCCTTTTTGAAAGTTTTGGTGTTTGAAGAGTGGATTCAGTGAAGGGTTCGTTTCACAATACATCTTATAGCCTGTGAATAAACCGTTGGTGCATACCGTTTACAGAGTCGGAATTGGGCCGTTTTACACCAGCATTCGCTGCTGTTTGGATTACTTTTTATTGTCCTTGCTGGTGTGATATCCTACGTTCGGGGGTAACATTTGACTTTACTACACTTTTAATTATGGCTTTGTCCAGATTCCTTGCTCTAAGAGATTGAGAGGTATGGTAGACAGAGATTGGACACTCGAGCTTCAGTTGCCAGAGGTTCAACTCATTGACGGGTAGAGTTCCTCCACAGGAAACCACTGACGAGTTGTGCTGGCAGTGATGCCCTTTTTGGGGTAATTTCCCCTTATTCAACTTGGTACAACCATAGAGTTGGTATGTATACATTTGGAGAATGTGGGGGCTTGTCCCCACATATCGGGGGGGGGGGGCTTGCTATCTGCAAAAACATTTAAAAAGTGTTTTTTCGGCCATTCTTTTGACAAATGCAATCTGGGGATTCTGATCCTTGGTCCATTCACTTTTGTTCACTTATAGTGGAAGCCATTCAAAAGCATAAATACGTTTTTCCCTTTAAGCTGTTTTTCTACGATAGGGAATATAGCACACGACATGCTTCAGTTTCACATTTACCCAGTAAAATAAGCAATAAACTGTATAAATTACAACTATGCAGAGTAATTCCATAGTATTTAGTAGACAAGTATAACAACAGTCCTACTTCCTTGATTGTTGTGTGTTCTTATTATGAGAAGACAGCTGTGATTGTGTAGTGCAGAGTTCTGTTCATAGAAGGGTTCAAGGTTATTAAGTACTGGCAATGAATAGTACCAAACAATTAACTAGGTGTAAAATGTACATGATAATAATAATAATAATAATAATAATAATAATAATAATAACAATAACAACAACAACATAATTGGCATTGTTATAAGTGGGAGTGTAACCAGAAATTTACATTTTGTACTCAAACCTAATGTTATTCCTCACATCCACCTATCATTTTCAAAATGTACCCAACCCCCAAAATGCTATCCCTAGACATATAGGAAGGGGACTCATTATTTTCAGGTTTTACTATTTGCACCCATAAAAAGCTATTTTTAGAGGCATATTTCTTTCACACACGTGTTTTTTTTGTATACCTCTATACTGTAACTATTCATTTACACATTTCTAAGCATTCTGTACCTTTTGAGTGTTTACGTTTCCAAGGGTCGTTCAGAAATAAATGTACACATTTGAATACACTGAGCATGCCTAGCTACACCCCAGTTACTAAGGACTCAGAAGGGCAGGTGATCAGTGAAGTTGAAAGAGATAAGACAATGACACCTTATAACAGCAAAACCACACGCACACACACACACACACACACACACACACACACACACACACACACACACACACACACACTCACACACGCACGCACGCACACACACACACACACACACACACACACACACACACACACACACACACACACACACACACACACACACTATGAAAGAAGACAGCTTATGCATTAGTTGTAGTGTTTGAGTGTTGAGTAAGAAGCATCACTTATAATGAATAAAATAGATATATCTACACACACACACACACACACACACACACACACACACACACACACACACACACACACACAGATAGATAGATAGATAGATAGATAGATAGATAGATAGATAGATAGATAGATAGATAGATAGATAGATAGATAGATAGATGCTATAAGGCAACATCCATTGTTAACTTTAAAATTAACCATAATACAATGTTAACCATATCGAGGGCATTTTACATCAGTATAATACTTCTGCACATATTTAAAATATATTTTAATAAATGCATGTTTCATCCTGTACAATCATGATTAATTCTCGAACAGTCCATAGCTCTCTGTTTTTTTTTTTTTCTGTAGTCTTCCACATCTGGAGTACTTAGCAGGGCTATTCACTCAAAAAATATGATCTTCATTTGGGGACAGTTTATTGCTGCAATATAACTTTTCTTAGAAGCATGGCTTGAGAAGTTTCTCTCTACAGCAGCTGGCTGTCAAAGCTCACAGTTTTTATTTTCTTGTGGCAGGGCTTAGGCATACCTCTCAACTGTACAGATTTTCGCAGAATGTCTAGATTTTTACATCATATTTTTGGTCTACTCTTTATAAAATTTGTGACTTTCTGGAAAATTATTGAGGATTGAAGTCACTAAATAATGACAGACATTTGAGTTTCAGACTTCATGGCATTCAAAAAATGTATGCCAATGCAAAATCTGTTATTCTAGCAACTTTCTACGTTTTTAAGAGCAATATTTAAAATCTGTTCCTGTTTTGGGGCATTTGTCTCCCCAATTATTTTGCCTTTGTTGATATTTCTTGTGCTTAGATGTTGAGAGGTAGAGTGATGTGTCTAACCTATTAGAGGATGAGAGGTAGAGTGATGCATGTCACCTATTAGAGGTTGAGAGGTAAAGTGATGCGTGTAACCTAGAAATGTCTTCCGTTTCTGCTGTACAGCCTTCCATTTTCCCCACAAACAAAAAAGATCTTGGTTCAGCTAATTTACCAATTTCTTAAGGGAAAACACTCTCTTGTGGCTTGTTTTAACTCTTATTCTATCTCTAGCCTATAAAGCTGATAGTTTTCTGTAGTTTCCATCATGCTAGTGTTCCTGCCTGTGTTGATTTTCTCCGGTATTTCCTTTGTTCTTTGCTGATTTTCAGGCATTAGTATTGCAGATAATGCTGGTTACTTGTTTTTTAAAGTACCAACCTTCTGCCCATTAACAGCTGGGCTAGAAAGAGACTGAGTTTGTGTAAGAGTATTTTCTAGGTTCCAGAATTACAAGATGACACTGCTCTTAGTAATGTTTGCAACAGCACTTTCTTGTGAGATATTTTCACCGGTTGGATAATTCTCTCCACTTTCACCTAACTGCAGTCAAATGGCTGGGTATTTCATGTTTGACTTCTCACTCATGCACAAATCTTCTGCATTCCTGATTTTTGTATTGTAGACCATTGCCTCATGTGACCACATACATGTAAATGCACTAATTACACTTGCATTGTTGCATGTCAAATTGATTACTTCAGGAAACCTTTTTTATGTTGTCATTTTATTGTTTGATATGTAATACAATTTTCAGCAACACTGTTTTGCATAGACATTTTCACATATAATATACATTCAAAAATTGCCTACCAAACTATACAATCTCAGTAAACAGGTACCTAAAATGAATTAAGACGCTGTCATCTGTGGCACTAATAACAGTAATACACATTATTTATATCCTAATTCAATACACATTTCCATGGTTTTCTGCTCATTCACACTTTATGCGTAACCACAACACCCCAGCATCAATGCAGTTATGGCACTTCCTCCCAGAGTTTTCCCGTTAGACATTGTCTGCAGTATCAATCACTAGATTCAGAATTCAGGGTATTACTTTTCACCACCCCTCAATTTTAAAAGGTTACCCCATTTGAGTGCAGTGTACCTTACGCCCAGTGGTCACTGGATCTTTTATACCTGTACTTACTGACCCCTCCTGTTTTACCATTTCTCCGAGTGCATCACTCATTCTTGTCACATTATTTCATCAGTTTGCTCACTACAGCCCCCTCCCACACTTGCATCTTCTTGTCAGCCATTACACATGGCAACTCCATAATTTTTCCATTCAAATCCTTGCTCCTCTTGCTGTTTAGATTTCCCAAAATGTCCCCTTTCCATGCATTTGCTATCCTCCTTCATATTTCCTTGAAAAGTAGTTGAAGTTTTAGTTTTTCATCTCCAGTCCACCCCCCCCCCTCCCTTCATAAATTTGAAAAAGGCGTAAGTCACTTCGACCTGTTATTTTCTTTCCCAGTAATTCACTGTGCATTTCCTTGCATCCTTCCATAGTGGTACCTCCTCCCTCCCTAAATTTGCACTCCATATGCATCTGACCATCATTTTCCTCCCCACATCTCCAGTGCTCTGTGGATGGGTACTATACATCTTTATGTACCCCTACAGGTGTTCTGTACCACCTGACCCACCGATGCACCATCCGTCTGTACTGATCCTCAGTAACAGTTTCATCATTGCTAATACACCTTACCAAAACCATTCTTCAGTTCATATCACATCCTCTTTACTCCACGGATCTCTTAGCTTACCAAAAGCTCACTCACATACCTACTTCCTCGGCTGTTTGAAGAGGATTCCAATTATTTCCTTTTTTATTTGACTCCAGTTATTTCCCAAAGCTAGGCATACTTCGTAATTTATTATTTCTTCTTCTAATTCTTTAAATCTCTCCATGTTCTTGTATTGAATCTTCTAAGGATGTTGGTTACAAGTTCTGTAAATCCCCCTATACAACAGCCAATCTCCAATTATTATACAATTGTTTGAAGACAGGGAAGGATAACTCTGCATCTAACCATTCATCTGTTAGGTCCCTCAGTTCTTAATGCCCCTTTCTTCCAAAAATTCTAACTAATTCTCCAGCTCCTATGGACAACTCACTCATAGATCTTTAATTCCTTTGTCCCTTTTGTCTATGAATTGCAGTTGACAACCTAACAGGCAATTAATTATGTTTTGGTAGCATCCTCTACTTTGCTTACTGTCTTCCCATGTCTGGACTTCCAGCTCTTTTCTCAGGTAACCCATATCAAAATGTCATTTTCAATGCCTCTGAGCCTTTGTACAATGTTTGTACCAGTCGCATATTGCTTAAAATCCAGCACACCCGTTCTCCAACTTTCCTATGAGCCCCAGCTCTGTGATTTACAATCTTTTCTCTTTTGGTTTTCTACCTAAATCTGTCCAATACCAGTTGGATATCCTGTATAATGCTACTTAGTGAAGTTATTTGTTTCTGCAACCCAAAATGTAATCCATTCAGAATAATCATTTTACAAACTGTTTCTATGATACCCCCATGTGTGGTAAATCTATCAGTCCATGTTTCTAACATTTTCCTTAGCCTGGCTTTCAGCTTCCCCCAGTCACCATCTCTAATCTCAGTTACCTTTCTATATACCTTAGGTCCAATGTACCCCCCCCCCCCCCATCATTTCAAGAAGTGCAAGACATACCTCTATCCATTCAGTTCCAATCTGAATCACCACAGACTTTATGGAGTAGCAACAGAACCAAAAATGCTGAACATCTCAAATATCCCTGGTAATTATGCAACTACATTGTGCAATCATGTGCAAACAGACGTATGCCGCTCACTTTTCTTTCACTGAGCTGTCTGTTCTATCGTTTTCTTCACACTCTGCTCCAGGCATTCAATGATCACTCAAAATAATCTGGTGATACTATACCTTCCTCTATAATAGCACTAATCAGCTTTATCACCGCACACCTCAAAACCCAGTCTTTTACAGAAATCATGTGGGTATCCATCCGACTCACTCACGCTCCGCTCCTTCTGATGCCTGATGGCCTCAGTTATCTTTACTTTCCTCTCAGCAAATGTATTCTTTGTTGCTCCTCCTCACTCATTGCATGCACATTCCATTTATGGACCATTGCAACTTGGGTGATCCATCCTATAATAACATCAAAATTGTGCCCTTATTTTCTCATTTGTATGACTTTCCCCTCCTCTTTCATCTTCCACTGAGCTAATGCTAACCTTCTTTCTGTGATCCTTTTTTCCTCAAGATCAGTATCTTGATGTCAATCTCTCTCATCGCCTACCAGCTTGTCCCTCTTTTTGCCATCCTTTTATCTTGGATTCCTCATATTCTTTCTGTCTGTCCCTTAAGGCTGCTTCCTCTGCCCAGTTTATACTGTGGACTTCTTTCCCTCCTTAAACAGCATTTTGCAGCTTTCTACGTCTGTCCCCTTGTGCTACCACTTCCTGCACCCTTTCTTTTCTCATTTACCCTCTTCTTGTGATGATATTGCATTTCTAGCCAGCTTTCACCTAATCTCATTCATAGATTCCCATTGTGCCCTAGGAGTTTTTATTGAAGTCTAAAGTCTACCTAGCCATGTCCTGTGTCCATTTAATGCTGTGATTACACATCTAGCTCCCCAGATTCTATCTCTACTCACTCACTGTCTAATTTCCTAATTCCCAGCTCATCTTAACAATAGCATTATCTGATAAGTTTTTTTCTCCACAGTATATACCTGAGATTTCATCATATGTTTTTATATCCACTAGTAATTTATCCAAATATTTCAGGGAACTTGAAATAATTATTTACGCACAAAATATATATGGTTTTCCTGAAATTCATGCTGGCATAAAGCTGTCACAGCTGATCGAAAATCATCTGATCACAATGCACCAGCTTTTTTTTTCAGTATGAGAATGCAGTACAATGGGGATGGAAGAATTTACCCCTTCCTCATTGTATTTTGATCTCAGAGTTGTATACATAATTAGCAGGGGTGTGAGGGTACAGCTTCCCTGCAAAAAATAGATTTTGTTTTCTTTTCTAATCTTTGTGATATGAAGCTATGAGAATTTGAATCTTTGTGATTCAAACACTTTTATGTGTCTGACAGGCGCTAGAAATTTTGATACTTTGAGTGTCTGTCATACACACACACACACACACACACACACACACACACACACACACACACACACACATATATATATATATATATATATATATATATATATATATATATATATATATATATTTATTTATTTATATTTATATGGGTACACATACAGTAAAAAAGCCTTTGTAAACAATTTTCATTAGCTTCACACATTATACATATATGTTTTCTTTTTAACTATGATCATTCATTCCAACATTGCATAAATTGTTCACCCATTTATTTCTATGTAATTTGCACCTTGCCTTACAATATTTAATACTTCAGGTATAGTTGGTTTAGATTTTTATTTCCATTTTCTAATAATTTTTTGAAGGCAATATCATCAAACTTAACAAGGCTTTACTATGTCTAGGCAATTAAAATCTTATATCTCTGATCAAAAGGATCATTTCCTTAATCGCTATCATTTGCTCCCTCATCATTTCTGACAAAGTGCTTTGTAGGAAATTTGTAAAACCTGCCAACTCATTACATTCACAAAAATGTTCCCAATTACTTGTCTTTTTCTTTCTTATCACACCCCCAACAATTACTATCTACCTGAGGAATAATTCTCTAAAGTCTGCTTGGGGTATAAAATATCTATGCAAACAACTTAAATCTTCTGGACTTTGTTGTATACTTCAGAGCCATACAGATGTGATCCATTGTATACTTCAGAGCCATACAGATGTGATCCATTGTATACTTCAGAGCCATACAGATGTGATCCAACTGTTCCTTTGTATATTGCCTGCCCAGTCCATCTTTCCAGTCATTTCTAACCTCTTCTGAGATATAGATTCATGTGTAAGTCCTAGGCTAGCTGCCCTTGAGGGCCATCTTTGAGAAGGTATACATGGGTAAGTACTGAAAGGTATTCAGATGAGATTTTAAAGTCTAATGCCTCTTCAAAGAATGTTTAGACACCTGAGACAGGTTAGAAATTGCAGAATTCAGAGACCTACCTTATGAAGAAAATGTAGCAGAATGACTGGACGAAGGAAATTCTCTTATGAAATATGGAAGCAGGATTGATATTAATAAGTATTCTGCCTTTTTTGGGGGGTGTTCAATGAAGGCAGGGGGTCAGGATTATTGCTGGTAGCATTTAACACATCCTGCAAGACTGAGATGACAGGAAAAAAGGCGTAACATGAGGTAACTCTACTTACAGAATTCCATAATATCTCCTCAGCTTTGGGTGAACCATCCACTTGTTCAACATTATTCATTCTGGAACTAGTCTTAGTAAAGCAAAACTTCTCTAGTCAAGTTGAAGTGGACAAACTTTGCTGTGAATCAAAGTCTTGGACTTGAAATTCAGACAATGAAAAGGGCCCTTGTCTGTCTATCCCTGAATCTTCCAACATATTTTACTCAGGAATGATTTCTGCCTGAGGGACAATAAATTCCTGGTTAAGGTAAGAAAACCATCCTTATGAACAGACAAAATGTCTCTGGATGATTGTCTAACTTTTAATTTCCTTTTTCTAGGGACATCCCGAGAAGAGGAAGGCATACCATCACAAGCAAGAGGTCTCTTTCTCTGGACACCCAGAGAGGACCCTCCCAGGTTGTCTCCTACACCTAAAAATGGATGGTGCCCCCATGCCAACATCAGACACTGGAACAGCTGAAGAAGATATAGCTGACCCCTGATTCATAGTGACTGGCCTGGCTATACCACAGGGGTTCGAGGGAACCAGTAAGCAATCTGAGAAATCAGCAATGGACACTGCAGAGTCACCTACCACTGGCTGAGGCATTGATTGAGCCTGAACTGAAGGCAAAGGCTCATGCTTCAATTATTTATTTTTTCTTTTTAGGTATATCAGAAAAAGGAACAGCAACATTGGTGCAAGAATCTGTGCTATAGCTTGATTGCTGGTAAGAATTGCTGGGAAAATTCATTTGTAAGGTAAGTAGTAAAACAAGCTTTCACAAGCAGCCCCACACTCACACATACACATGCACACATGCACACACACACACATTTCTCTACACAGTCCCTCTAAATTAAAAAGGAAAGGCACAAGTAGTACACAAAAATCCTGTCAGAACTCTGAGTCCCTTTCACATAAACTGCACATAGAAAAAACAAGAAATGAAAACAGATGTAATGAAGTGTACTTGAGCACCGAACGTAAAATACATTTCTAGCCCTGAAATATGCTTTGCACTGCTTAAATATAACACCTTCAAGCAAACTATCTTAAGCAGTAAAATAAAGACGGCAAGTAGTCAAGAAGTGTCCACAAACAAAGAAAAGAAATGTACACAAACACCAAAACAGTCAGTGTTTTAAGCTTATAAAAAATTCCAAGCTTTAAATAATTTTATTTTAAAATGTCTCAAAAGCAGTACATTTTTCTCACAAATCCAATTCCAGTATTCAGTAGTAAGACCTGTTCTAAAATAGCAGTTTCTGACAAAAAATTATGATATTAATAAAATTGTCAGCAATCGTATCACAAATATTTAAAAAGGCAATCATTTTCTGTGTGAAAATGTTCCTTATGGGGAGTTATCTGCCAGAAATGAAGCCTGTATCCAGTTGCTGTTTACAGTGAAGCCTCTCAGCTGTTAATATTTGAGGTGGCAAGAAAGTTCTGAACTAATTCTGAAGTTATTTTCACTTAGAATGCCGGTTTCTTTCCTCAAATGGGCTTACCATTCAGCACTCATAGTGAAAGTGTGGAGGGAGCCAGAGCTGTGTGAAGCTTGCTAGTTGTTTATCCTGGACAGGATACAGCCCAAAAAGCCAAAGGCTCCTGCGGCAGTGAGAATGATGAATGTCTATCACTCTTCAAAGAAAGAGCTGAATGGTAGGTGGCAATGATTCTGTGACCCATTTCTGTTGTATGATGTCCCACAAGATTTTCTGGGATACGTAGTCACATTCTTTCCCATGTCCATAAAATGGATGTGCAGACTATTGGAAGACTTTCTCAGTTCTTTTCAACACACGTGCAAGGACAAAGAGTTGATATACATTTCCATGGTCTGAACAGAATGTTCATTGTTCCTTCTGAATCACAGACATGACTATTAAATGAAGTCTCCTTTACAGAACTCTAACATATGCTTCTGGAAGGAGACTGATAAGTGATACTTCTATAGTTGGAACATGACCATCAATCCCTCTTTTTGGAAATGCGGACAACTATCATACTATGGTAATCATAAAACTCTGACATGGCATATTAACCATGAAACTCTCAAAAATGTACTGCATTTTCAACATTTATGTTTGGATTTCTTCAATTTTCATGGTTTTGTCACAGCAGAATTGTTTAATCACCACAGTGACCTTATATACCAAAAAGGATCCATGTCCACTGGAGGCTAAACTCTCACATACAAGCACCACACATCAGGTTGTCAAAGCCTCACACACACACACACACACACACACACACACACACACACACACACACACACACACACACACCACTCACCTCACATAGCACACAACAGACATGTTGACTAACTTATGCTGAGTCACTGAAAAACAATCTTCCCAAACAACAAAGATCACCTAGAAGGCCCGTTGACAAAGCTATGCCTCAGCAAGCCCAAAAGCACTCAGAAAAAAACAATACCTAACATCACATATACTGTCACTGTCAGTGGAGCCCCAAACACTAAACCCCTAAGGCAAGCAAACACACTTCCCAGGACTCTCGTCAAAGGGGACGCCATTGTAAGACATACTGATGCCCCTCTAATCAGGCTAGACGAGGAGAAGATAACTGTTGGCTGCTTCTCTGGAGCCAGGATCTGCCAAATCACACATGCACTCAAGTCATTACACCACTGGTACCAGTATGATTCCATCATAGTCCATGTAGGTGTAAATGACCTGAGATGTACCTCCCTGGACAGTTGGACTATTGATGCGACAATATGAGAAAAGAAATTATTGATTTCCACAACTGGTTGTCTTGCCTGTGTCATTCTAAGAGGATTTGATATCTGGTAACGTGGGAGGACATGATTAATAGACCATGATGCTCTACCAAGGATGGTCTGCCCTTTTCCTCTAGGCTTTTGAATATTGGCTAAAATTTTATCCACCCCCATACTGCCTTTTTTTAGGCAATGCCAAATTGATAAAACTACATACACAGCAAAATCAACTCAACTGAACTTCAGCGTGTTACTGATCAATGCCAGGAGTCTAAATGAAAAACTTCACTCTATCTCCCAGCCCTCCTTGTACACCTGTGCAGTTACGGAGACATCTGTGCAGTTACCAAGGCATTGTTTAAAGTGGCAGAGAGTACTCCAGCAGTGCAAGGTTTTGATGCTTTTCACAATTTAGACTAGTAGCTACACAGACAAGGGCTAAAGGATGAGGTGTCTCAATATACATCAGTAACAAGCGTACCTCCAGGGTGGTCAAACAGGATGACCTGCTGGAGATCCTCCATATAAAGATCACCAAAGACAAAATCCTGTACCATATCCTACCCAACTATAGGGCATCCTCCACATCCTAAGAAGATCACAATACATACTTGGACCTACTGGAGACCAGGAGAGGCTTGTGGTTTTGGACTGCTGGGCTGCATCCCCCCAATTTTGTCATATTAAAAAAAGTTTAAATAGTGATATTTACACACTAGTAGCAGTTCAAACTGCAAACTACATACATACATACACATACATACATACATACAAATATTTCAAGCATGGGCATTAACGCCCTTCTAGCTTGCCAATATACCAAAACACTTGTTCCCAAAATAAGTATCCAGGCTGTTCTTAAAAATATCTAAACTAGTAATTGCTTTAATGTAATTTGGTAGTCTGTTCCATGCATCAGTTACTCTGTCAGAGAACCAATTAGTACACTTCTCATTCCTATAGACTCTTCTACAAAGGTAGTCTGATGATTCTCTAGTACTTTTTGATAACCTCAAACATTCCCAGAGGTAGTTGTCACTAAATGTCCTATATACCTGAATAAGATCTCCTCTTAGATACCTGTAAGAGACACTGTACAAGTTCAGATATTTTAGTCTTTCATAATAACTTAAATTTTCACATTCATGGATGTCCTTGGTATATTTCTGCTGTACTCTTTCCAGTTTACTCATGCTTGTTTTCTTATAGGGTTTCTAAATTGTTATTATATACTCAAGTTTGGGTCTAATGTAACTAACAAACAATAACTTCATCATTTTTGATTTGCTAGACTTTATAAATCTTTTCATGCAACCTGTAGTTTTATAACTATTATTAACCAATTGGTTGATATGATTAGAAAAACTATATACCCGATTCCTTAAATGAGTCTACAGTTTCAATTACTGTGTGCTGTATTAAATACTCACCTTTCAATTTATGTCTCCCAAATCTCATATGCTTAGTTTTTTTATGTGTTTATCAGCATATTATTCTCCTGTGCCCAAATGATCAATTTAGTCAAGTTATTTTGCAGACATGCCTTATCTGTAACACGTAATCAGTTTACCAAAATTCAGTTCATCTGCATATATAGACATTAAAACACCTCAGATGAAAGTGTAAGGTCTGAAAGATACAATCTAAACAAGTGAGGGCCTAGGACAGAGCCTTGTGGGACACCCTGATTGTAACCAAGAATTTTACCGGTTCAGTAGCTGTATAATACTTGCCATGTCCTATTTGTAAGCCATGCAGCTATCCATCTTATCAAGAGTACATCAATATCTAATTATACTAATTTATTGATTAGTGTTTTGTGTGTGACCTTGTCAAATGCTGAAGTTCATAGGTTCATAGGTTCATACTAGGCTATCTGCCCTAGGGCATTTATAAGCCTAGCCAGAGTGTGTTTGGCTTTCGCCACCCATTTTAAATGAATTTTGCTATGCCCTTTTTCAAGGTTAGTATACTGTGCCTCTGTCTAACAGTGACACAGAAGTGATACCCGGGGTAAACCTACGATCTCCCATCCACTCATCAAGATTCCTCTTGAAGAGAGTCAGTGAGGGACTCTGCCTAACCTGGACTGGGATTTTATTCCAGAGTGAAGGGAGCCTCTGGGTTAGGAATCTGTCCCTCCAGCATGTCCTATTTATTTCAATGCTGAGGTTCAAGTCTCTCGAGCGCGTAGCTCGATGGGATTTGGATTTTCTGAGGTGCAGCATGTCCATTAATTCCGGGTTGGACATGGCTTTAGATGTCAGGCACAGATCGCCACTGAGCAGGCAGTATGCCACTGAGTAGAGCTGGAGTTTCTTTAACCGGGCAGCATATGGCATCTGTTTGAGCCCTTTGATCCTCTTGGTGAGGTACTTTTGGGGTCTTTCCAGTTGCTGCAGGTGTCTGGTAAGGTACATCCCAAAAGGGGCATTGTACTCAATTATGGGCCTGATGAGGGATGAGTAAAGAGGCATGATGACCTCCCCTGATCTAGACGTGAATCCCTTCATGATTAGGTGGGCTATATAAAATGTTTTTCTAACCACTTTGGCCACGTGGTTTTCAAATGAGAGCTTGCTATCAACTTGGGTCCCCAGGTCCCTAATTACTTCTTCTGTACTTAATGGATTACCACCTATGTGGTAATTTGTGGGTACTTTGTTTTTGCCAAAGGGGATGACTATACACTTTTTGGCGTTTAGCTTGAGGCCATGGCTCTGGCAACCAGTTGTCTGTTTCTATGAGGCCCTTTTGTAGGATGCTTGTGTTGGCTGGAGAGTCGATTATGGTGCCTAGTTTGCAGTCATCTGCGAACTTGATCAGCCACAGTCCTTCCGTGTTGGCCTGTACCTCCGAGAAATATATACCGAACAAGAGAGGTCCCAGGACTGAGCCTTGTGGGATGCCACTTGTAACTGGTTTGGAGTCTGACATGGCTCCAGCAATTCTAACCATGAGGGTTCTGTCCTTGAGCCAGTTTGCAACCCGTCTAGTGATATAAGGGTTTATATTTAAGCTGGTGAGCTTATCTATAATGCCCGAGTGGGGTATTGTATCGAAGGCTTTTGCGAGGTCCAGGTAGGCTGTGTGGACCACCTTCCCCTCGTCAATGGCCTTGGTGACTGTTTCAAAGAAATTGACCCAGTTTAAGAGGCAGGATCTGCCCTTAACAAAGCCGAGCTGGGTAGGATCCAGTGTCTGTAGGTCCCCAATATCTTTATTTATGAGGTCCATGATGATCCTTTCCATAGCTTTGCAGACCAAGCTATTCAGGCTTATGGGGCGATAATTTCCAGGATCCGTTGAGGCACCACCTTTGTGGAGAGGGACCACTGTTGCTGTACACCACTCTTTGGGTACATATCCTGTAGTAAGGCTGAGAGAGTAGTTTTATGTTTGGGTTTAGCTCTTCTTGGAGTTCATGTAGGACGCAGCCTGGGACACTGTCTGGTCTCATTGATGCTGTATTTTTTGCTTTGGAGAGGGCAGCTCTTACCTAAGCATCTGAGATGTCAGGGGGGCAGCACTCTGCTGGGATAGATATTTGCCCTTTTGGTGGGGAGGGGGGAGACATTTGCACTGAACCTGTCAGCTAGGATGTTGGCAATGTCTGTGGGTTCGGTGTATTTTTTGTCATTTTGGATAATTCTGAGCATATCTGGGAATTCCCACCTAGGTTCCTAACATAACTAAAGAAAGCCTTGTGATTATCCTTAGTGTCCTGTGCAATTTCTCTCTCTAAGCTGGCCTTAGACAATTTTATGAGTGCCCATAGTTTTTTGCTAATACTGATCAGAGATGCCTTCCCTTTTTGGGATTTTGCTCTATCATGTAGTAGCTTCCTCCTTCTATTGTATAGTTTGTTTATGGCTGGGGTCCACCAGACAGGACACCTGCCTTTGGAGGATTGGGTCTTGGTTTTATTTGGGATTGCATGATCCATGCATTCCTGAAGGTGTTCATAGAATGTGTTTATAAAGGATTCTGCGGTCTGGGCCATATTTTCCACAGGCCCGGGGGCTTTGAAGGATTCTACCTCAGTTTTGAGGAGTGTGAAATTTGCTTTAGAGAAGTTTTTCACTGTGGTTTTCTGGGCAGGGGGTGTGGTCGGGATGTGAATATCCAGTGAGATTAGTTTATGGTCTGATCTTACCAGTGAGGGATACACTTCTGGTCTGGAGCATAGAGCCCCCATGTTGGTGATGATCAGGTCCAGTATGTTTTCCCCTCTTGTGGGAGTGGTAACGAGTTGTTCCATAGCATTTGAGTTTATAAATTCTAGGAACCTTTGGGCTAGGGAGTTGGAGCTAGAGTAATGCTCCCAGTCTATGTTTGGGTAGTTGAAGTCGCCCAACATAATGGTGTTTGGAGAGATCTTCATATTTTCCAGTGTTCTTAGGAAGGCCGAGTGGGGTTCCTGGGTTTGGGAGGGTGGTCTGTAGCAGGCTATAAACTGGAAGGCAGTTTTACCCACTGTTAGTTGCACATGGATAGTCTCTGATGCTCCGTGCTGTGCCACCAACCTGGAGATGCAGGTATCTTTGACGGATATTGATACTCCCCCTCCTTTTGTGGTTCGGTCCAAGTTTTGAGGCCGAAAAGCATGGTATGAGGTATAACCTGGTAGTGTTGGGGTGCTCCCGGGAGCCTTGAACCAGGTTTCTGTTACTGCACAGATATCGATGTTCTCCATGCTAAGGAAAGTTTTGAGTGCGTGCATCTTGAGGTTTAGACTTCTGGCGTTGAGTAGCATCACTCTTAGTTTCTTATCCCTTGTGATAACTATGGAGGTGGGTTTGTCTTTTGAGCCTTGCCTAAAAAAGGCACTATAGTGGTGGCAAGAGCCTTTGCCAATATCTGAAAGCCAGGGGTGACAGGTGCAAGCCATCCCTAGCAAAGCATCGTGGCTTGTCGAGCATGTCATCCCAGGCTGACAGGCATTGGATCCCCTTTGAATGACACCAATACTTAAGCCAAGTGTTGAAATTGATCATCTTGTCTTCATATTGTGGCATCATTCTTGGTGAGGGTAAGATGCTACTCAAGGTCAGGATCATACCGGCCTGGGCTACATGCTCAGAGAGCTCCTCTTTGTCTCTTTTCTTGTAGTCCAGGGAGGTATGTCTCAGGTCATTCACACCAGCATGGACAATGACTGAGTCATATTTGTACTTGCCTTGGAGTGATCTGACTGCTTGTGTTATGTGGTGGATCCTAGCGCCCGACAGGCAGCTCACCGTGACCTTCTCCTTGTTCAGCCTGGTGAGCGGGACGTCAGTGTGCCTGACGATAGAGTCACCTATTACAAGTGTATCAGGTGTGTTGTTTAGCCTTAAGGGCTGTGACTGCTCGGCACACTGCCTTTGTGAGCTATGTGTTGCACATGTTTTGTTTTGTGGTAGCAGTTGCTTGGGTGTCTGCTTTGGAGGTCTCTGCTGCTTAGGCAGATTTTTATTTAGAGCCTCCGAGTATGTTTTTGTGTGTTTATGTGTTTGGTTTGCTGTCGTGGTAGGTCTATGTGAGACTGGAATTGTAGTGAGTGTGGTTTCCTTCTCCTCCTGACTGGTTACGCCAGTACTGAGTTGAGAGAGCTTAGGCTCCAGTTTGGCTATATGGTTGCATCTCTCACATGTGTTGGAATTTGTTGGGAGGAGGAGAGGGTTGTCTGTGGACATGAGGCAGTTGTAACATTGCCTCAAGATTCCCAGATTCACCAGCTGGACCGGAGAGGAGATTGACAACTGACCTTTGGACATGCTAGAATAGTATTGGGAATTCCTTTATAATTTGAAAAAGGGCCAATGGGGAACAAGGTACTCAAGGGGAGTTTGTGAGGGTGTAGTGCTTTTAATTTTTTAGTGCTGACATGCTCCCACCTAAAACTCCCACACTACTAACTCCACACCTAAATCATCATTTCTTTGCCTACTTTAACTTAATTCAGAGATCTTGCTCAGAACACCTTTTCATAAATCTTTTGCATGCATGCCTCTGGCCTACCTTACTCATTTTCTCAAACTTTCATTGTTTGTTTTTCTTATCCATTGTACCCATAATATTGTTTTCCTCTGTAATATTGTTAATTTGTCTCTATTCATATGTATTTGTATGTCTGTTTGGGGCTTTTCCCTTTGGGTCTCCACTGAAAAAGGGTAATTCTTACCCAGCTGGACCAACCCGGTTAACAAATGCAAATAAATAAATAAATAAATAAATTGCTTTAGTGAGCAAGTGCCAGGCTTTAGAGTAGGAATAGGGTGTTTATTATGAGAACTAGATCAGTTCTAAGGGAAAAAGTGAAGAGCAGACTTTGTGGAGCCGAGAATGGTTTAAACCCAATTAAGCGGAGCTGCCCGATGCTGCGCTATGTGCAAAATCGCACAAAGCTGCGCCAAAGCGGGTTTTATAAAGGGAGACTTGAAAGAGCTAGAAATTGGCCCAAAACGGCCAATAGACTACCAGATTCTTGTGCTGGGAACACTCCTCCAGGGATAGATAGGCTGCTCTAAGCTCCCCACTGCCACTGGTGAACAAAGAAGCCTCCCTTTATCCAAGAAAGGAAATGGGCAGCACAGGAACTTTCCAAAAGTCCAGAATACAGCAAAGCCTGTATTTGGACTACTCTAGGTCAGGAAAGATGGGAAACAAGGATATTTTTTTTGTTTTTTTTCTTTTTTGCAACAAACAGCAGGAAAATGCAATAAATATGTAACACAGGCTAGCGCACTTGAGTGTGTAGCCTCTACAGGTAAATGCAACAAACAGGACAAACTTTAAAAGTGCAGGTGCAAAAACAACTTTAAACAGTTTAAAACAGTTCAAGAAGCAGAAATACTTGCAGTTTAGCTAGATCGGACAGTTGCCCAGGTAGTAGTATGAAAAAAAAATACTTTTATCAGGTTAGCAGTCGCTCTTTTAGCCTCTCTGCTGCTAGCACCACTCTGCAGGACCACGAGGAGCTTGGCTGAGTAGTAACAAGTGCAAAAAATGCTCCAAAGTGGGTTTTATACAGGGGGACTTGAAAGAGCTAGAAATTGGCCCAAAATGGCCAATAGACTATCAGATTCTTGTGCTGGAAACACTCCTCCAGGGATAGATAGGCTACTCTAAGCTCCCCACTGCCACTGGTGAACAAAGAAGCCTCCCTTTATCCAAGAAAGGAAATGGGCAACACAGGAACTTTCCAAAAGTCCAGAATACAGCAAAGCCTGTATTTGGACTACTCTAGGTCAGGAAGGATGGGAAACAAGGATAATTTTTTGTTTTTTTTCTTTTTTGCAACAAACAGCAGGAAAATGTAATAAATATGTAACACAGGCTAGCGCACTTGAGTGTGTAACCTCAACAGGTAAATGCAACAAACAGGACAAACTTTAAAAGTACAGGTGCAAAAACAACTTTAAACAGTTTAAAACAGTTCAAGAAGCAGAAATACTTGCAGTTTAGCTAGATCGGACAGTCGCCCAGGTAGTAGCAGGAAAAAAAAAACACTTTTAGCAGGTTAGCAGTCTCTCTATTAGCCTCTCTGCTGCTAGCACTACTCTGCAGGACCACCAGGAGCTTGGCTGAGTAGTAACAAGTGCAAAAAACCTGCCAAAGTGGGTTTTATACAGGGGGACTTGAAAGAGCTAGAAATTGGCCCAAAACGGCCAATAGACTACCAGATTCTTGTGCTGGGAACACTCCTCCAAGGATAGATAGGCTGCTGTAAGCACCCCACTGCCACTGGTGAACAGAGAAGCCTCCCTTTATCCAAGAAAGGAAATGGGTAACACAGGAACTTTCCAAAAGTCCAGAATACAGCAAAGCCTGTATTTGGACTACTCTAGGTCAGGAAAGACGGGAAACAAGGATAATTTTTTTTTCTTTTTTGCAACAAACAGCAGGAAAATGCAATAATTATGTAATACAGGCTAGCACACTTGAGTGTGTAGCCTCAACAGGTAAATGCAACAAACAGGACAAACTTTAAATTACAAGCGCAAAAGCGCACTAAAGCTGGCTTTAAAGCAGGGGGTTAGAAAGAGATAGGAAATGGCCCAAAATGGCCAATAAGCTACAAGCCACTGGGCTGGAACCACTCCTCAAGGGACAGATAGGCTGCTCAGAGCTCCCCATTCTCACTGGTGAACAAAGAAGATTCCTCCTATCCAAATAAGGATATGGGCAACACAGGAACTATGACACAGCCCAGAGATCAGCAATACCTGAAGACTGGACTATTCTAGTTCAGTAAAGGTGGGAAACAAGGATATATATATATTTTTTATTTTACAAAGTAGCAGAAATTAGGTACAGAAACACAGTAAATGCTTTAATTCGGCTAGCGCACTTGAGTGTGTAGCCTACCAGTTAAACTAAGCAAAAACAAACTTTAAAAGTGCAAAAACTCAGAAATACAGGCAGGAATGCAATAAAACAACTTTGCAGAGCTTATTTAGTTAAAGAAACAGAGAAGTCTATATATACAGAAAAGCAGCTAAAACACACAATCCCTTCAGATGCAGTGCAACCTAGAGCACTTGAGTTGTAGCAATATTAAGGTAATTACAGTTATAATAAATGCTCTGAAATATACTCTATATTTCCAAAATGTTTGAGAAGCACAGTCAGAAAACAAGGAGATTCAGGCAAAAAAAATGTTTTGTTTTTTTTTTTGAAAGGGAAAAAGGAGAAACAGAATGCCTTATCCAATGTTCTCTCTGTATTAGGTAGAATGAGCTAATGACACTAGACTGGGAGGAGTGTCCCAGATCAGATTTACAGTAGGAGTGGGCAACTGCAAAGCCACCAAGTATAACAGCAAGACACCAACTGGGAGGGGGAGGGGGATGGGGACAAAAACAATAGCCTACAGACTGCTCAGTGTGTATAGACAGAAACCCTATCAAAGTTAGGGCTTAAAGGAAAACAACAGGATACTAAAGAAGATTCCCCAACCTGCTGACTCTTCCAGTCCCTGTTCTTTGATAAAGCTTAAAAAAAATCACCCTTGCAGCTTTTAAAAATAACCCACTCAACTGTTTTCCCTGTTCTGCTTCCTAGCTGTCTATACTGTTTGTTTCACTTTGCAAACCAACTTGAAAAACGTGTAGCTGGCTCTGAAATTATGATGTCACATCTGCCATCTGCTCTTGCTCTAGCTATCGGGATGTTTCCTCCCCCAAAGTGATGTAATCCCGCCTGATTTGCATGCTGTATAGAAGAGCCAGTGTTCCTCCCACATTGTGATGTCAGACCTGCCTTACCCAGCCCACTCTACCTAATAAAACCCATGTGGTGTGTGGAACTCCTTTTCATTGTACGTGTATCCTGTTGGCTGCATTTGTTTGAGGGACTACTGAAAAGTTTGGATTGCCTGCATCTTCATCTGCATTTTTTGCTTCATTGGTAAGATAAGTCTTCCTAGTGAATTAAAAATGTAATTCTGCACACAGCCCCTGTTTGAATGCACTCCTAGCCCTATTTTGTGCTGCCTGATATAGTTTATGCTTCTGTTTGAGGGTGCCACATGGTTCACTAGTGTATGCTGCTGCCGACTATCTAGATTAGCCTACTTCTGTTGCATTTTCTTGCTGCTGATATATAATTATATGTATTTTGTATATTATTATTGTATTATGGTTATACATTTTATTTGATACTGCTGGTTCTCGGTTAATTATCTAGTCGTTGTGTTCCCGTGTGTGAATGCTGCCTTCTGTTTTAGTCAGGTCTCATGCTGCATGCTGAATTCGGCTTGGTGAGTATTATCTGCGTTTATCTTCTGTTACTGATACTCAGAATAAGCCGTCTCTTCATTTTTTTTTATGCAAGTGTTGGTTTATAGTGATAGCTCGTATATTTATCACTACTGCTGCTCGTTTATTTTTTCTAATTTTAGCATGTTATTAATTATTAATGCTCATTTCGGTGTCTGTATGTGCCGTGCTCATTTATATATATATTTTTTTCTGCTGCAC
Organism: Protopterus annectens; assembly: GCF_019279795.1. Taxonomy (NCBI): domain Eukaryota; kingdom Metazoa; phylum Chordata; order Ceratodontiformes; family Protopteridae; genus Protopterus; species Protopterus annectens. The sequence continues at coordinate 653,150,640 of NC_056736.1, forward strand.
ATTAGTGTTTCATGCAGCCATTTTAAAGGTTACATTGAGTTGGACTGCAATTGTGACGTTCTCTCATCGGCAAGTATCATGTTTACATGCCCTTGTTTTGCTGTGGGCCATGTTTGTGTGTGCCGATATCCTCTACATTTTTGAAAAGCCCCCTCACCCCGAAGAAAGTTTCTCTTTCATGGTATATTCTGAAGCAAGTTAGGTACTGCTGTAGATATTTTAGCTCTGTGAGCTGTTCTTGGTATTGTAACACATAACACTTCTATTTAAAAAATCCGATGAAGTGTAATGTTGGTGTAGGTCTGAAACTGTTCTAACAGAAACCTCCGAGGTCCGTAAGGGGATGTTCATCGTATTTCACTGTTGCAGTCATTACTCTTGGGTTATCCTGCTGGCAGGCTACCCGCAGTCGGCCTGAATTCCAAAGTCTTGGACCGGCGTCAGTTGCTGTCGCCTCTTCCCTGACTTCAGTACGCTAGGGGTATAAAAGATGCAGCCGACACCATTTTCTCCAGTCTTTCTTGCTGCACGGTTCCCGAAGCAGAAGCAGAAGCAGTTCGCAAGTGCCGGTCGGCCGACTCCTGAGATTTTCGTGTTCGAATTTCAGATCCAAAGTCTTCATTTAAAGCTAAGTACCCTATTGGGGAAACTTTTTTCTTGCTCCAAACCGATGTCAGAAAAAGTTAATAATTGTATTTCTTGTGGGAAGCAAATACCTCATAAGGACTTTCATTCTTATTGTATTCCTTGCCTAGGCCCTGATCACGACATTGCTAATTGCAGGTTTTGTGCTAGATGTAACCAACGCACTATTAAGCGTCGGTACGATTTTACATTTCATTACTTTGGCTGAAGATTTAATTACACAATGTCATCGGATAGCCATCCGACTATCGCAATTCACAAGAAACACAAGGAAAAGGAAAAGGACAGGCATCCGAGGTCCAAAACTGATGACAAGGCTTCTTCTAAGCCATTCGCCGGTTCTCAATGAGGCACTTTCGCAGCCCCTGACACCCGCTACCTCAGAGCCGCAGGCCGCTTCCGACTCCCGCGTGGAGCAGACTAGGCCGCTGGAAGCTCAAGGTATTGGACACTTGGAAAATATTCCCTCAGATGGGTCTGGAGCCGCTGAGCAGGCATCAGCTTCTGAGGGTGTTTTCAGGACTACACAGTTATATGTAAAACCGACTACAGCTTCAAAGGCAAAGACTAAAGCACCACTAAAGACAAGGAAACAAGTGCAGCAAGCCCTTGGACAGGCCTTCATGCCTAAAAAAACAGATGCTCAAAATGACCGAAGACCTAATTACTTTGATCAGGGGTTCCCATCCCCATCCTGATAAGAGGCCTAGGCAAGAGACAGAATATGAATCTTCAGATCAGGTTTCCATTTCCTCTGACTCCTCTTCTGAACAGGAATACTCTCTTCCTCCCTATGAGGATTCTGCTGCTGAAGAATCTATCCCTTCAGCCTCTCCTCCTGAGGATTATTCTTTTGGGGAAACCCTGCACACCATGAAGGGAGCACTTCCACTGGGAGAGCCAAGACTACTCAGAATCTAAGAAAAGGCTCAGAAACTTTCCTTTACTACCTCAGCACAGGCCTCTTGCTATCCCCCCTGTTTTAGACATTGTAGATGATGTATTTTCAGAGTCCAGCCTGTCTCCTGACTCTTTATACCCTGCACCTGTTAAACCAGACAGATACTACAGGGTTCCAGATTCACATAAATTTCTTTATAAAAACCCTGCTGCTGACCCAGAAACTATTTCTCAGGGTCCCAAAGGGGTCAAGGCTTCCACTGCAATAAACCCTATCCCCTCTGATAGGGATTCAAGGGCACTGGACAGATGGGGAAAAAAGGTTTACACTTCTGCTACCTTGGCTGAGAGGGCTTTAAATTGTCAATTTCATATGCTTAAATATCAGCGATACTTAATGTCACTGCTTAAACAGAAAATATTAACAAATTCTGAATGTGCAGAAAACAAGGAAATGCAGGATTTATTGCATGCAACTGAACAAGTGGGAAGGCATACTTTGCAATGTGGTTTTGATTCTCTGGAGGCCTTTTGCAGGGCCGCTGTTACGGGTTCTGTCATTAGGAGGCATGCTTTGTTAAAGGAACAGAATCTGCCTGATCATGTTAAAGCAAAATTATTAGATGCTCCATTACAGCATGATACTTTGGTGTTAAAGCAGAGGAGGTGTTGAAGAAAATGGAGGACAAAGCAAAATCTATGCAGACAGTTAAAGATTTCTTACAGGTACAGCCACCCAGATTTAGCAGGAACTGGCCCACAAAGAATTGGTCCTTTCTAGTGTCAGACAGGCCACAAAGAGGCAGATACAGGCGCCCCAGAGGCAGATCCCAGCCCCAAGGCTCATACAGGCCTAAACAATGGGGTGCTTCTACCTCCAAAAGTGGAGAAGACAAATCACAGCCATACATGAAACAGTCCCAATGACTTTCCTCTGCCAGCACCAAGCACTTATCTTTTGGCAGCCCCCTTAGGGGGAAAACTAGCACTTTTTTCACAAAATTGGCACATGATCACCCAGGACAAATGGGTCTTGAATATAGTCTCTCAGGGCTACAGGTTCCACTTTCACACCCTGCCAAGGGCAAAATGTATGCCAGACCTGCCACACAATCAATGGGCAGAGGCACAAAAGCAAGTTTCATCCCTCATGGACATGAGGGCCATTCAGCGAGTACCACAGCAAGAGCAGGGACAAGGATTTTACTCAAGACTTTTCTTGGTACCCAGAAAGGACAAAGCCTGGAGACCAATACTGGACCTGTCTATTCTAAACACATTTCTGGACATTCCAAAATTAAAAATGTTGACTCTGCAACAGCTTCTGCCCATGCTGGGCAAGAAGGCTTGGCTTGTAATTTTGGACCTAAAAGAGGCATACCTGCATGTCCCAATTAGACAATCTTGCAGAAGATACCTCAGATTCATAGCTGGCTCAATGCACTACCAATTCTCTGCACTGCCCTTTGGCTTATCTACTGCGCCCAGGGTCTTCACAAAATGCCTGGCACCAGTAATTGCATTTTGCAGACAAAGAGGAATTCAAATATATCCTTACTTGGATGACTGCCTCATTCAAGCAGAGAACAAGGACATTCTACTAAAGCATCTGGTGTTTGTAAAAAGATTACTAATTTGCCTAGGGCACACAGTAAACGAAAGTAAATCAAAACTAGTACCCTCTCAAGAGATAATATTCCTGGGTGCAAGCTTAAATACAACTGCCCAGATGGCTTATCTCTCGCCAGACAAACAAAGGCAACTGACTTCTTATTTCAAAATGTTGGCAACAAAGACCCAGTTATCTGCAAGAAAAATTCTGCAGGCTTTGGGCTTCATGGCATCCTGCATTCTGCTAATTCCATATGCCAGACTGTATATGAGGAAACTACAATGGTATCTAAAAAGTGTTTGGACTCAACATTGCCACAGCCTGGAAACATTAATTACCCTAATTCCCTGCCTGCAACAGGAGATTTGATAGTGGGCACAGGCCTGTCACCACAACAAGGGACAGCCATTCACTTTACCCACAGCCAGGCAGACACTAACAACGGATGCATCAGATTATGCCTGGGGGGCCCACATGGCAGAAAAATGTATTCAGGGCACATGGCCCGCAAGCCAGATGCATCTTCATATCAATCAAAAAGAGATGCTAGCTGTTCAAAATGCCCTGACAGCTTTCAAGGATCTACTTCATCCAGGGCAACTACTGATAAAGACGGACAATACTACAGTCATGTGGTACATAAACAAGCAGGGAGGTACACATTTCTACCCCCTCTGCAGACAAGGTATGACTTTGTGGGACACAGCATTGACTTATCAAGTTCACCTGCAAGCACAATTCCTTCCAGGAAAGATAAATACTCTGGCAGACGAACTAAGCAGAAACCTCATGGATCCCCACAAGTAGAAACTGGATCCACAAGTCTTCAGCATGATAACAAGGAAATGGGGATGCCCAGACATAGATCTATTTGTCTCCCCTCACAACTGCCAACTACAGAGATTCTGCACAAGGACTTATCACAAGCAAGCATGGAAAGTGGATGCCTTATCCTTCAGCTGGAAAAACAGTATATGCCTTTCCTCCACTGCCTCTCCTCCCCAAGGTACTCCTAAAGGTCAGACAAGAGAAGCCAAAATTGATACTGGCCACACCAGCACTGGTACCCAATCCTAAACAACTTGTCTCAAGGTCCAGCCTGGACATTGCCTCAAATTCCTCACTTACTGACCCAACAAAACAATCAGATCCTGCACAGCCAACTCAGGACCTTAAATCTGGCAGCATGGCAGATGATGTAGCCATTCAGAACACTCTCTCCAAAGCTGTGATGGATGTTATTTTGGAGGCCAGGAGGCCCAGTACCAGAAAATCTTATGCAGAAAAATGGATGAGATTCTGTGCTTGAAATCAGGCACAAGGAATTGACACGTTTGTTGCAAACATTCCTCAGATTTTACAATACTTAACTGAGATGCTGGAAAGAGGCCTATCCTTTTCATAAATTAAGATCCATGCCTCTGCCATTTCAGCCCATTACAATACGGAACCACCTATCTTTTCTCATTCTTTAATAAGGCAGTACCTCAGAGGGGCCAAAAACATAGGAGAGCACCAATATCTGCATGGGACCTCAATTATGTCTTGGAAAAACTCACACTGCCTCCTTTTGAGCCAGCCAATACAGCTGATATAAAATTCTTATCCTGGAAAACAGCTCTGCTACTAGCAATAACCTCTGCAAGACGAGTCTCGGAGTTACAGGCACGCATGGTTGTGGAACCTTTTATCATTTTCCATCCAGACAGGGTTTCTCAGAGGACAAACCCGACATTTATGCCTAAGGTAGTGCCCAGTGTGGCCCTTAACCAAACCACTCACTTGCCTACCTTTTATCCAAACCCACAGAACAAGTGTGAGAGACTTCTGCATTCTTTGGACATACACAGCCAGCTACGCTTCTACTTGGACAGAACTAAAGCTTTCAGAAAGACTGAGCAACTTTTAGTGGCATATGCTGCAGGACCACAAGGAAATCCTATCTCAAAACAGACTATTTCAAAATGGATAGGCCATTGCATTCATTTCTGCTCTTCACAACATGGCAAATCAGTGCCTAAGGACATTAGGCCACATTCAACCAGAGCAGCAACCTTCCTCAGAGGAATACCAACCAAAGACATCTTAGAGGCTGCAACTTGGAGTTTGGTGCACACCTTTACAAAGCACTACCACTTACCTCTCTACTCTAAATCCAGAGCAGGCTTTGCCACTGCAGTTCTGCAGAGCCTCATAGCCTCTCCTAATCCTATTTAGCCCCAGCCACCCATCCTCAGCTTTGGGATTCAACTCAAGAGTAATGACTGCAACAGTGAAACACGATGAACATAGTACAGTTGTGTACCAATCATAAATGTAGATGTTCGAGTGTATTCACGGTTGCAGTCCAGGTTACCCTCCCACCATCCCCCTTTCCTTTGCTGGGACTTATCTGTACTTCCCTATCCTATACAACCTATGTGGTGTATTTGCTTGTAGATGAAGGAAATGATTACCTTAGTGCATGCATGTTTATTGGCATAATTTTTAGCTTACCCTTTTGGGGGCACCTGACATCTGGGCCAAGAAAAACTGAAGAAAATGGCGTCAGCTGCATCTTTTATACCCCAGGCCCACTGATGTCAGGGAAGAGGTGACAGCAACCGACGCCGGACCAAGACTTTGGAATTCAGGCCGACTGCGGGTAGCCTGCCAGCAGGATAACCCAAGAGTAATGACTGCAACAGTGAATACACTTGAACATCTACATTAATGTAGGTACACAACTGTACTTTCTACTCAGTCAGAGTAGCAGGAGCATTCGTTATGAATGGAGAATACTATATAATTTCATCAGCGGCACCCATTTATTTCCACTTATATGTATTATTAACATTGATATTTTTGCAATAACACTAGTCTTGTACGAACTGACCGTTCGCTCAGGTCTGCTAGATTGTCTTACTGTAACACATCAGTAGCTTTAGTGGTGTTAATTGTACCGTGCCAGATTTTTCAGTTATGGACATTGAAATTGCTTTATCAGCATAGGCAGTATGATTAGATACTAACTTGATTTCAGGGCTGTATGGTTTAATGTTGCTCCTTGTTTAGCTTTATAACGTGTTTAATGCATCTCCTCTAAACATACCTGTGTCTATTTTTAGTACCACTATTATGCAAGGATATGATGGGGGTTCACACCTGTGGTTAGTTGGGCAAGCAGAAGCTCAATTCAGTCATGTTTTTGGACCAGTATAGCATTGTATTAGTGCTTTAAAAACATTGAAACACCTCCTCCATATGTTTTATTCGGAGCTGAGGGGGATCAAAATGTATGAAAGGCACTGTAGACTTTAATAGCCAGAGTGATTACTACGGTTCTGAACTATGTTTCTGTGACTGCATATATATGTGTGAATTTTCTAGGGTAAGGAGTGCTTCCAGGTAATAATTGCTTTTTATATTTAAACTACTAGCATTGAGAAACAGCACCTTTAGGTATTTCTGACTGATTTTTATTATGTTGGCGGTCTTAACTTGACATATCCTAAAAAAGGCACTATGGTGACAAAGTTTTTGTCAATATTCAGAAGCCAACTGGTGATAAGTGCAAACCATCTCTTGAAAAGCATAGTGGCTTGTCGGTTATGTCTACCCAAGCTGTCAGAGATTGAATCCCTTTGTTGTGACACCAGAAACTAAGCCATTTGTTATAGTAGGTCATTTTTGCTGGTCCTGTCGTATAATCATTGCTGAAGGTAGGATGCGACTCAAGGCTAGATTCATACCCACCTGGGACACATGTATTCAGAGAGCTCCATGTCCCTCTTCATATAGTCCAGTGAGGTATCATGGACTATGACCGTCATACTGGTTCTTGTGTTTTAAAGCCACAAGTGCGTGTGTGTGTATGTGAATGCAAGAAAGGGGCAAGTGTGTGTGTGTGTGTGTGTGTGTGTGTGTGTGTGTGAATGCAAGCAAGGGGCAAGTGTGTGTGTGTGAGAATGCAAGCAAGGGGCAAGTGTGTTTATGTGTGTCCATGTGTGAATGCAAGCAAGGGGCAAGTGTGTGTGTGTGTGTGTGTGTGTGTGTGTGTGTGTGTGTGTGTGTGTGTGTGTGTGTGTGAATGCAAGCAAGGGGTAAGTGTGTGTGTGTGAATGCAAGCAAGGGGCAAGTGTGTGTGTGTGAATGCATACGCAAATGTGTGTGTGTGTGTGTGTGTGTGTGTGTGTGTGTGTGTGTGTGTGTGTGTGAATGCAAGCAAGGGGCAAGTGTGTGTGTGTGTGTGTGAATGCAAGCAAGGGGCAAGTGTGTGTGTGTGTGTGTGTGTGTGTGTGTGTGTGTGTGTGTGTGTGTGTGTGTGTGTGTGTGAATGCAAGCAAGGGAGGTGTGTGTGTGTGTGTGTGTGTGTGTGTGTGTGTGTGTGTGTGTGTGTGAGAATGCAAGCAAGGGGCAGGTGTGTGTGTGTGTGTGTGTGTGTGTGTGTGTGTGTGTGTGTGTGTGTGTGTGTGTGTGAGAATGCAAGCAAGGGCAAGTGTGTGTGTGTGTGTGTGTGTGTGTGTGTGTGTGTGTGTGTGTGTGTGTGTGTGTGTGTGTGTGTGTGTGTGTGTGTGTAAATACAAGCAAGTGGCAAGTGTGTGTGTGACTACAAGCAAGGTGTGTGTGTGTGTGTGTGTGTGTGTGTGTGTGTGTGTGTGTGTGTGTGTGTGTGTGTGTGTGTGTGTGTGTGTAAATACAAGCAAGGGGCAAGTGTGTGTGTGTGTGTGTGTGTGTGTGTGTGTGTGTGTGTGTGTGTGTGTGTGTGTGTGTGTGTGTGAATACAAGCAAGGGGCAAGTGTGTGTGTGTATTAATGCAAACAAGGGGCAAGTGTGTGTGTGTGTGTGTGTGTGATAATGCAACCAAGGGGCAAGAGTGTGTGTGTGTGTGTGTGTGTGTGTGTGTGTGTGTGTGTGTGTGTGTGTGTGTGTGTGAAAATGCAAGTAAGTGTGTGTGTGTGTGTGTGTGTGTGTGTGTGTGTGTGTGTGTGTGTGTGTGTGTGTGTGTGTGTGTGTATGTGTATGAATGCTTACTAAGCTGGGCATTAATCCCTACGTCACTCGATGGGTTGCCAACTGGCTTACTGACAGAACCCACGCTGTAAAAGAAGCCCACTCCAAATCCAGCTTCTGACAAGCCAGAGTACCTCAGGGGTCAGTCCTGGTACCGCTCTTGTTTGGCATCTACTTCTCTGAAGTACAGGCCAACACTAAGGGATTCTGGCTAACAAAGTTCACAGATGACTGCAAACTGGGAGCCATTATTGAATCCCCAAATGTTGTGGATACTCAAAAGGGCCTTACAGAAACAGATGCTTGGTGCCAGAGCCATGGGCTCAAGCTCAGTGCCAAGAAATGCGTAGTTATCCCCTTTGGGAAAAAAACATGTACCCGTTCTGTGACATGCTACACTTAAAGAAATCCCAATCCCTCAGAGCTACATGCTCCAGGGATCTAAACCTTGTCATCACAATATCAAATGCTGGAGGGATAGGTTCCTGACTCAGAGACTGCCCAGACTCTGGAATAGACTGCCCATACATGTCAAGCAGACCGCCTCTTTGGCCCTCTTCAGACTGAACATTGACGATTGGATGGGAGAAAGAAATTAACCCCGGGGATCACGTCACTCACCCTGCTAGACAGGGGTCCAGGGTAGAAAATAGTGTGGAAGTAATAGCCAGGGAATTGTTATGGCTAGGCTTGTATAAGCCCTAGGGCCGATAGCCTAGTACCAGCCTATGAACCTATAGTTAACAGACTGCTATCAGAAGGAAGAAGCCCTTGGGTCATTTTAGCTGTTGCCAAACAAACTTTCTGTCTGTGTGATAAGGGGCAAGTGTGTGCGCATCTGTGTGATAAGGTGCAAGTGTGTGCACGTTTGTGTGATAAAGGGCACTCTGCCAGTATCTGCTGAATTTTACAAAACCACTTTTATCTCTAAAGCTGTCCCAGCACAATCTGGTAGTTAGATGTAACTTTAAATACACTATACTGTTATGTTCTTCATATACTGAATTGATAAAGTCTGTTTTGTGATTTATGATTTAGTGTTGAATTCTCACTTAATTCCATTGGGTACTGGTGTGCCTTTGCTGGGTAATTTTTTCCCTGTGGTTGTGGAACTGTGTAGTTATAAAGACAGGAAGAATTTGATTGTTCCCAGGTGGTGTGGGCATGGTTGCTTAACCCTCCCCTCAAAACCGTAACACCTTTAGCTTTGCAGCCATGTTTGGATAGATTTGGATCAGGGTGATTGCAGTTTATAGGTCTCCTTTTTGCTGGGATTTATGTAAGACCCCTAAAGTGGGAAGGATGAAAGTTTAAAAATAAAACATCCTTCATAAAAGGTCTGAGGTGGAATATTGTGTATGTGGTTATGCTGATAAGAACTGGAAATTCCTGTGTTAACACTAATGTACAGTAGACAGTTTATTGGACTGTGCTATAGAAGCTGAATCTGTGGACAGGTTTACTGGGCTGTGTAAAGTAGGGCTCACTAGTGTTGGATTAAAGTACTTTAATAATGTTGTAGGTGGAAAACTGTTCAATGGGTGCATTTCATGTACAATTTGAATGGAGCGGCTTGATGTGTAAGATCTGTATAGGCATGTGTTTCTGTTTCTGATGTCTGCACAGCCAAAGTACATAATTACTCGTGCATTCCTCAGATGAAGGCCTGGGGTCATTCTTGGTGTTGCCAAACAAACTTGTGGTTATGTGTGTGAAAGGGTGAGTGTGTGAGCTGAGTGAGTGGGGTGTGTGAGCTGAGTGAGTGTGGTGTGTGAGTTGAGTGAGTGCGTGAGTTGAGTGAATGTGGGGGAGGTGAGTGTGGGGGTGAGTGAGGGTGGGTGGGTGAGTGAGTGTGTTGTGTGGGTGGGTGAGTGAGTGTGGTGTGTGGGTGAGTGAGTGTGGTGTGTGGATGGGTGAATGTGGGAGTGAGTGTGGGTGAGTGAGTGTGGTGTGTGGGTGGGTGAATGTGGGGAGTGAGTGTGGGTGAGTGAGTGTGAGTGAGCGAGTGTGGTGAGTGAGCGAGTGTGGTGGGTGAGCAAGTGGGTGAGTGTGGTGAGTGGGTGTGGGTGAGTGAGTGTAGTGAGTGAGTGTGGGTGGTGAGTGAGTGTAGGTGGGTGGTGAGTGAGTGTAGTGAGTGGGTGGGGGTGGTGAGTGTGGGTGGGTGAGTGATTGTGGGTGGGTGAGTGTGGTGGGTGAGTGAGTGGCTGAGTGTGGGTGAGTGGCTGAGTGTGGGTGAGTGGGTTGGTGTGGGTGAGTGTGGTGGGTGAGTGGTTGAGTGTGGGTGGGTGAGTTGAATGTAGGTGGGTGAGTTGAATGTGGATGAATGAGTGAGGGTGGTGAGTGAGTGTGGGTGGGTGAGTGAGTGTGGGTGGGTGAGTGAGTGTGGTGAGGGCGGTGAGTGAGTGTGGGTGAGTGAGGTGTGGTGTATGAGGGTGAGTGTGGTGAGTGATGTGAGTGAGGTGAGTGATGTGAGTGAGTGAGTGAGGGTGAGTGAGTGTGGGTGAGTGTGGTGAAGTGAGTGGGTGAGTGTAGTGAGTGAGGTGTCTGAGTGAGAGTGAGTGGTAAGTGTGGTGAGTGAGAGTGAGTGTGGTGAGTGAGAGTGAGTGTGGTGAGTGTGGTGGGTGATGAGTGTGGTGGGTGGTGAGTGGTGAGTGAGTGTGGTGGGTGGTGAGTGGCGAGTGAGTGTGAGTGAGTGTGGTGAGTGAGTGGGTGAGTGCGGTGAGGTGAGTGGGTGAGTGAGTGTGGGTGGGTGAATAAGTGAGTGTGGGTGAGTCTCATTTTTGGATGTAATTTCTAAATTTTGTAAACTTTGTTTTTGTATTGTCATATTGCTTTACATTGCCCTACCGATATGTGACAAAGTACAGGCAGAAGCACAGTAACAGCTGCAAAAACTAAGAGCATAAATTTGCAATAACCATGCGTATACATTAATTGCATGTTTTTACATAAGAAGCAGATGTCTGTCACAATTAATCGACAACACTACATCAGATTACAAGAAGTATGCAATACCGTAATTTTTTAAATTATGTCTTAAAAAAGCATGTTGGTGCTGTCATGTAAGTCTGTGAAATATTTCATGTTTATAGTATGTCATTTGTTAGCTATTTAACCAAACGGGAAGGAAAAATAAGTGGGAGTTTGATGCTTTGCAAAACAGTGATTATTCCCAGTTGTATGTAGCTTGGTTCTAAATTTGACAGGAGGGGGTGCAACAAAAAAAGTGTCCCACTGTAAGGAGGGAAAGGCTGACAAGAAAACAGTACATTACTCTGGTCACCTGCTGTGAGCTGTCAATCACATGCAGATAATGGGTCAAATTACCCTTAGCTCTTTGACAACTAGGGAAGGTAGGTATGAAGTGGAAGGGGAGATGCCTTGAAGAACTAGATTTCAGCCTTCACAAAAGAAAGCAAGTTAGCATTTCTAAGAAACAAAAGCAATAAAATGCATTTTTCATTTCTGTTCTGTAGCATTTGCACTGCTTGTGTTTGAAGTAGTCATTGAAAAAGGATAACATTTTAACCAAAAGTAGGGGACTTTAAGACAGCAGTGAATGCCTGTTAAGTCAATGAAGTGACAGCAGCTTAAGGGAAAACGTGGCAGATCTGATGCAATTTTTTGGAGACAAACAATGCATTCTGGGATATGTAGAGGCAGAGTAAACAGTCTGAATTATTTCAAAATGCCAGCCCCCATGTGGTCAGAGTCAGAAATTGCATATAAAAATATCTAAAAAGCTCTAAATAGTCCCAAAGTGCTGTTAAAATGTAGGAAACACCAAACCATGATGAAATAAATATGTTTTTTGAGTCTAAGGGTGCGGTTGTCCTTTAAATACCAGAAGAACAACTTTTTTTTTTTTTTTTACAAAAACACAAAAGAACCAGCCCCCACTAGCCAGCAGACAATTAACACAATCTAACCAAGTTAAAGAAAGGCTTCAGCTAAAAACAATAGCCTACAGACAGTAAGCACTAAAGAAAGCCACAAATGAAAGTTTTTAAACAGATAAAGATTTGTAAAGATACAGAATGCTTTTAACTGCAAAGAAATCAGTTACTTGTGCAGATTAGTTAATAGCAATAAAATACACTCAAAGACTAAAAAGCAGGCAATAAAAGTGCTATATATTAATTGTTAGAAACAAAAATCTGTATAAATAATCGATAAAAAACAGGATGCTTATATATCTCAGCTAACAGTTGTGGTTAACAACTCTCATCCACTCTGCTCAGTGTGTATAGACAGAAACCCAATCAAAGTTAGGGATTAAATACCAGAAGAACAACTTTTTTTTTTACAAAAACACAAAAGAACCATCCCCCACTAGCCAGCAGACAATTAACACAATCTAGCCAAGTTAAAGAAAGGCTTCAGCTAAAAACAATAGCCTACAGACAGTAAGCACTAGAGAAAGCCACAAATGAAAGTTTTTAAACAGATAAAGATTTGTAAAGATACAGAATGCTTTTAACTGCAAACAAATCAGTTACTTGTGCAGATTAGTTAATAGCAATAAAATACACTCAAAGACTAAAAAGCAGGCAATAAAAGTGCTATATATTAATTGTTAGAAACAATAATCTGTATAAATAATCGAAAAAAAAACAGGATATTTATATATCTCAGCTAACAGTTAAATCTATATAAATTACATCACAGCACAATTTTTCATTCATAGCTGTTATTATATTGTTATAGAACATCATGTTACAGGTGGCAATAGATCTGTTTTCAACATATGCATGCTGATATATGGTTTCAAGTCCCAACCTATCCAGTTCTGAAAATAACGTATTCAATATTACCTTCTCCATTATTTTTTCACAACATGAAAGTAGACTTAAGGACCTTTATGACTGTGTGTTTGTCCTACTCCCCTTTCCCTTAAAGACAGGTTTAATAAGCACTTGTCTTCAATCTTGAGGAATCTCTCTTTATTTATATGACCTAGTGAATAATTAATATAATGGGTACCGTAAGTTCTTGCTGAAGTGTTATCAGGTCATTGTTACTAATTATGTCTCCTCCCTGTGCTTTGTTTGGATCCAGTTTGTGCAGTTCTTTTTAATATAATCTAATTTGACTCCACTATCTGGGGTTACCTGGATGTCACTAGGACAACTTATTACCCCTTTTGTGGAGCCAAACTGTTTTACACAACATTTTCTAAATATACTATAATGTGTTGTGTCTGAGAATAAATTTTAGAATCTGCACACAGGTTATCAATTTCCGTGTCTTTACTCCTGCATCTTATATATCTATAAAAAGGTTTTCTATTGTGCTCAATATCTTTATATAAATTTTCTTCAAAATTTTCTTGATCTTGTCTCACACTATGCTTAAGCTGTTTGTCCAGCTTTTTTATTTCAGTTTTCAAAGTTTTAGTTTGACCTCTCTTCCATTTCTTATATTTGTTCACTCATCTTAATCAAATATCTTATTTTTATCGAAATATATCCCCCTGATGTTGTATGCCTAGATCCTGATGTGTGAAACCGATAATGAGATGTTTCACGGAACTCAGAGCTGTGCGTATGTGTGCTCGAGTTCTGCTTTAAAAAAATAAACATTTTTTTCTTGGGTTTGGGAAGACTGCAGGCAGCAATGAAAATGCCCAGCAGTCATTGCAGTTTTAACTGCAGTAAATTAGAATCCAACTGGACTGTTAAGTCATCAGCCATGTCAGATAATCTGAGTACATGACGTGGCTGCTGATTAGTCCCACTGCTCTCACATGTCTCCTCACATGCTTTAACACAGTTAATATGGGAGGGAGAGAGATGGATGACCAAGAGAGCAGGAGAAAAAAAAACTTTGTGTATCATTTTATATCAATTGTCCAATGATCCGATTAGTGTTAGGCAAGTGAAACCAAGGATTACTTGGCAAGGAAGGATTTTTGAAATTAACCCCATCTAAAAAAGTCATTATTTAAGTTCTGAGTGATTTTTTTTTTTTTTACGGGGGGGGGGGGGGCAGGGCCAACCAAAAACTTTCTGCATTTTTTGCCTGGCAGGGACAACCAGATACTTTCTGTATTTATTTAATTTTTCCTAGCAGGGTCGACCAGATAATTTCTGTATTTAATTATTATTTCCTGAAAGGGGTGACCAGATACTTTTTACATGGTGTAGAGGAGTATAAATTTTCTTTCTGACATCATGGGCTGGAGTCTGTCAGGGTCAACCAGACAGTAGTAGAAGACAGAATCTGTGGTGAGCTGGCTGTTTTTAGGGCTGTTTGTGATGTTTTTTAACAATATCCTGCCATGGTCAACCAGATACTAGTATGTGGTGTATATGTTTTGGGGTATGTTGATGACTTTCTGTTTTTTATTTTTTATTTTAATATAATATTCAGGGTTAACCAGATATTCGGGAGGCAATGTGTTTTAGGGACGGTTGATGATTTTCTTTTTTTAATACAATTCACTGGCAGGGTCAACCAGATACTAGTGGCCTGTCTGTTTTGGGGGCTGTTGATGACTTTCCATTTTTTTAATATAATATCCTGGCAGGGTTAACCAGATAGTAGGGAGGCAATCTGTGATGATTTTCTTTTTTTCACATAATATACTGGCAGGGTCAACCAGATGGTAGCTGTCTATGTGTTTTGGGGGTTGATAATGACTTTTTTTCTTCTTTTTTTTTTAAATATAATATCTTGCCAGGAATCAAAGAGATACTAGGTATACAGTGTGATCGGGGGAGGGGGGTGTTTGAAGATGACGTGTTTTTTTTAACCTAATATGTTTTTTGCAGGGTTAGTCATGATAAATTAGGATGGTTTGTCATTGTTTTGTTGTTGAAACAAACTCTACTCTTATATGAGTAAAGTGTGTATGGGTGAACTGAAGTAATATGTGCAAGCTCTTCAATATGTGATGGGAAAGAAATACAGTAATGTAACTGTGGTAACACACAATCAGCCAAAGCAGCACTCCATTGCTCTTTATTAGGAACAACCATAACTCCAATAAAATATGAAAACCAGTTCAGTCAAGCACTTTCATCTCAAAGTACATAGGACTTCCTCAGAACCTGACTGATTCTGAGGAAGTCCTTTGTACTTTGGGATGAAAGCGCTTAACTGAACTGGTTTTTGCATTTTATTGAAGTTGTGTTTTTTTCCTAATAAAGAGAGTTGGAGTGTTGCTTTGGCTGACAGTGTGTTCCTATGTTGGTTATTGGTTTATTTTCAAGAGGAATTGAATGTAACTGTGGTCTTTTATTTTCATTATTTTAAACCTTGTAGGCTCAAAGCAAATCCTCTGCTTAGGCAGTTGGGATGGGGCCAATGCCTGTGTGTGAATGGAATGACTGCAGTTCAGGCTTGCTTTGCAAGAGTAACAGGCATTTGAGTGAAGTAAGATCGACCACAAACTTTGAACTCTGAGTATTGTTTAGGTGAAAAAAATAATACTTACCTTAATGGTAGTGTTGCCTTTTTTGTTGTTTTTGATTTTGTTTTTAACCTTGCAAGAACAAATCAGATCTGTGGGTGGTGTAGGCAATGAAGATTGGGGCTATATGTGAATGGAACGAATAGTCCTGCTGTTTATTGTTGTTATAATTCTAGCTTTGCAAAACCTGTAATATTTGTCGGTCTGTACTTTAAGATGAATGTAAAATAATTAAAAGTTTATGAGCAATTCTTAACATATGTTATTTCAAACATGTTCAAGCATATAATAAATGTTTGTTTAAAAATGTTTCAAACATGGAGCTTTTCTTCCTGGACATATGCTGAAAAGGGGGTTTCTTTCTGACTAAAGCCAGTTGCAGAAACCCAGGTAAACAAAAGGAAAATAAATAAAGTGAAATGTGTACTTGGCTGGTGCACACAAGCTGTGACTAATGTTTCTGTCAACAAAATAAAAGTAATCCAAATATGCAACCCAATTGTTGCTATTATTTTCTACTTTAATCCTGACTAGGCAAAAAGTAGATGCTTTGGTTAGGTAATGGAGGTGTTTGTGAATGAAATGAGTTGACTGACCTTGCTGTTTAATGTTGTAATTGTGACTTTGCAAAATTAATGTGTATTTGGGTAAAGTCAGCTGTCATGCAAGCCTGTAACTACTGTTTCTGTGCAACAGAATAAATTAATGCAATCATTGCTAATTTCTTTTTAATCCTGGCAGGGTCAAAGCAGATACTTTAGGTTGGCAGTTGATATGATGGCTGTTTGTGGATGAAATGTTTGGCACTTTAGCTTTGGTGTAATACAGCTTACTTCATGCAGTATAGTGTATGTTTACTACATCGTGTAGTCATAATAGTTTCATGCAGTCAAGACCAACCACTTTTTTACTGTTTAGAGGTGCTGTAGCAGAACCTAAACACCTCATTAACTCTGAAATGTGCTTTAGTCTAGTGTTGGTTGTTAAACTATTCAGCATGCGCAATAGTGACTGAGTACTTATTTTATGTAAATTGATAAGCATGGCCAGTGTTGATCCCACTGTAGCATAGCCATGCCCCTTTCTAGTTGACCACACCCCTTTCTATTTGGCCCAACCACATTCAGCTGTTTCCTGCAGCCCCCCTTTGATTTAAAATCACCAGCCACCACTACTGAAGACACCATCCAACCTAATACTCTACTCATGGGAGACTTTAGTTACCCCTCAATGGACTGGGAATCCTACCCAGCCTCAAATCTACAGGCACAGAGATTTCTAGACATCATAAATACAAACACCCTTGACCAAATAGTGAATACACCCACTACAGGCTCCAACATACTGGACCTTGTACTCACAAATATAGGTGAATGCTGTACCCCCCTCCAATGTCTCATCTTCCCTGATAAGGTCCAATCATAAGGCTGTCTCCTTCAAAATCAACTTTGTAATCCCATTAAAACCAGTAACAGTTATGAATTATTCCAAGGCAGATTCCTCTTTATTAAGTAATGATTTGTCAAAATTCAATGCCCCTCCAAACCCCAAGAACACAGCAGCCCATGCTGAATTACTCTTAGAAATTTAGTACAACCATGACAATGTCTACATAGAGGCTATTGTATGTACCATAAATAATTCTAAAACTAGCCCCAGAAACAAACTGCCCTGGTGGCATCCCAAATTAAACAGGATATACAACAATAGGACAAAAAAAATCATTGCAAAAATCAGTAAGGGTAATTCCCATAATGATAAAAACTCTCTCATCAAACTAAATAGGCAACTAAAATAGCTAGTTAGGTCAAGTAAAGCCAGTTTTGAGGTTAAGATAGCTTCCTTGTGAAAGATATCCATTGAGAAACCTCAAGGGTAGGACATGGCAATGTGCTGAACTGATGGTTACTGGTACCACATTCACCAAGCCTGGTGATATAACAAAACTGTTAGCAGATAAATTCAGTTCCAACATTACCCCCCTCTCACCCACAACCATACCCAAGACACTCGCTAAAGCCAAGAACACAGCTTTAATAGGCACCAACCATATATCAGGATGCTTTTTGAGCAGTATAAAATACAACTTATACCCCTGGAGTCACTATGTAATTATAATTTTAAACAGGCCTTGTGCCATGTGAATGGAGAAATGTGATGGTTATCCCCCTTATTAAGGGAGGACCTTCAACAGATCCTGGAAACAACAGACCCTTTAGTTTGGCTAGTCTTATCTGCAAAGTCATGGAAAGAAGTATCACAGAAATTATCAACCAGGAAATAAGAGCTCTCCATCCCAGTTTGGCTTTGTCAAAGGAAGGTCATGCTTACGGAATCTGGTGGACTTCTTTGAAAAGGTCATGAAGGCAATGGATAGGGAAAAAACATGTATGCTACCTACCTAGATCTGGCTAAAACATTTGATATGATATCTCACTCAGGCATTGTCAACAAACTTGCAGAACTAGGTATAAACCCTTTTATAACAAGCTGTATAGCTAACTGGCTCACTGATATGACCCGAGAGGTTAGAATTGGTGAGACCACCTCCACAAAGATGCCAGGCACCAACAGAGCCACTAGGGCACTGTGCTAGGCTCACTCTTCTTTGACATCTACTTCTCAATGCCAAAGTCAATGTCAAAGGCCTCTGACTAACCAAGTTCACAGGTGACTGCAAACAGAGAGCAGTCATTGAGTTCCTCCAACATGAGAATGCCTTTCAGGATGGTCTATCACAGACAAACACTTGGTGCCAATGTCATGGCTTAAAACTCAATACCAAGAAATCCATTATAGGGAAGTAGACCACCCCTGATAACTTCACATCATCAATAAAATACCTCTAAAAGTTGATTCATTAGTCAGATATCTGGGAATGTAAATAGTAACCTAACCTTTGACCAACATGTGTCCAACACAGTAAGAAAATCATTTTATGTTGCTCAACTTATAAGCAAGGGCATGGCATGACATGGCAACTAGTTCTAGAGAGGTCAGAGAGGTCATCATACCACTGCTTTGGCCCTCATCAGACCCATCATAGGGTATAATGCACCCTTCAGTATGTACCTGACCAGACACATGCAGCAAATGGAATGTCCACAAAGGCTCCTTACAAAAATGAATTTAGGGAGTAAACACAATGTCCTATCCTGATTGCCTGAAAGCCCTGTCTATTTACTTGGTATTTGCAGACTTTTAAGAAGTGATCTTTGCTTGGCATTCAAGGCATCCCTGGACTTTTCTTTGATGAACCCTTTTCCACCCACAGCCACAAAACAAGCAGCATCAGAACTACTAGATTAAAATACTTAAATTTTGCTTGTGACATAAATAGGCATGTTGGAGAGACAGATATGTTTCTTAGCGAATTCCCATTCTCTGAAACAGGCACCCCATCCATTTGAAGCAGAGTTTCTCCTTATCCCCATTTAAGCACAAATTGGACAAATGGATGGGTAATCTGAAATTCACCCTGGTCTGTTGCCTGTATCTCTGATCCTAGAGGCAGACAGTAAATCACCTCCTATATAAATCAAATGTGTTGATCACATTTGAGTTGCATGGCTGGGCTTATAAATGCCCTACTGCTAGTTAGTCTGGTATACATCTGTAAACCTATGATCCTATGAATTTCTCCCCACTGTACCCTCAGGGCAAGGCATATCTACTAGATTCAGGAGTTTCTCAAAGTGCTCCTTCCATCTCTCAACAATGTCCCTAGTCAAGTTCAGCATTCCTCCAACTTTGCTGAGAAGAGCTTGGGTAATATCCCCTCTTGAATCACTGGATGTTTTGTCAGAATCTTTCTGAAGCCTTCCAAAATTATTCTCCATTCCTCAACAAACTTCTATCAAAGGCCTTTGTTTTGCTGACACCACATCTGATGCTTCCCTGACTTATTTGTACCTATTAGTCATATCTGAAGACCCTCCAGCTAGCATTGTACTGAAGCCAGGTCTTTTTTTTTAACTGAAGTGTATCCCATCAGCAGTAATGTTCTTGACAGGTCCTAAGATAACCTCCAGTATAAGAGCTGACTACCTTTTGGCCACAACTCTTTCCCCCAATGTCTCAACTACTGAAGTCCTTAACAGAGTCTATTTAGAATCCACATCCCCAGCTTTTCCATGTATATGGGAGAAACTCTTTGAGTGACAGGAGTAGAGCTCATCCTTCACTGACGCACTGGCTAGGCATTCCCAGGATACCCTTTGTTAACATTTGTGTTTCTGGGATCTATATCCAGTCACATCTCTATCCATTTCACCATCAAAGAGTGATCAGTTGACATTATCAGCACCTTTCCTGACCCAAGTATTCAGAACAAATGATCTTTGGTCTAGTGATACTGTGTCAATAAAGTGTTTTCCAGAAGTTAATAGAATTCATTAAAACATTAAAGGAAACAAGCACTACTGAATGAATTTTCAAGGACCATTTGGAAGAAATTGTTGTTGTTGTTGCTTCTGTGCACAGCAAAACTAGTCATCCTACTGGCACACCCCTTTGGTTACTCTTCCTAGGAAGCTGCTTCTTTTAGGAAAGCAATGGTTTCCATATTAATGGTTAGAATTGCCCTGCTGTCAAAGTCCCAGGGGTGCACTAACTGTACCACACCTTTTGTCAAGTGAAATGTTTGTGATAAAATGCATCTATAATGCAATACTTTGTGTTAGTTCCCACCACCTATCCCCTTTCTCATACTTCTCAGCTATCTCTGATGTTCAGGAAAGTACAGCTATGTAAGCTGAACTTATCATAACTGTAGGTGTTTGAATTATCATTGCTGCAGTGGTCTTAGCTATATGGGTTATATCCTGCCAAAGATATAACAGCCAGAGAATTTATAAAGTTTCAGGGCACCTTCCATATGCCCAAATTGTCAAGCAGCTCAAGCTGAGATGAATAAAAGACAAGTTTGGGCACAAAGCCCTTCAGAGCTTTTCTGCCAATTGAGAGAAGGAAGTCTGAAAGTAAAAGGCTAGGAAGGACAAAAAATAAATGTAAACACCCTAGCATAAAAAACACACCAAAATATAGGGGATATAGAGGGAGGGAGCAAGTGGCTACTGCAGCAGTGATTATTCAAACATCTACTGTTAAGGTAAGTTCAACTTACACAACTGTATTATGTTCTTCATATTGATCAGTACTGCAGTACTCTTAGCTATATAAGTAGAGTACCATAACTAACTATATTTGGAAGGTGAAAAAGAAGGGTCCAGGAGCCCCTGAAGAATGGTCCTAGCAAAGCATGCTCTAGACCAAGAGAAGGAACCCAGCTTATAGTGCTTTGTAAAAGTATGTACAGAGGACCATGTAATAACTTCTAGAACACTTCTAGAATCCATCCCTTTCCAAAAAACATAGAAGAAGCCAAGGTCCTTGTAGCATGGGCCTTGACCCAGCCCAGAATAGATTTTTCATGGGGAATAAAACAGAAGGTAATAGCCTTTGACAGTCATTTGGAAGTAGTCTGTTTTGACATTGGCTGTCCCTTCTTTCTACCTTCACAAGAAATGAACCATTGATCCGATGATCTGAACAATTTAGTTCTGTCAGGCTAGTACCTGAGTTGTCTGTGGACATCCAAGCTATGGTGCATCCTTTCTACCTGATTTTTAGGTTTAGTAAAGAAAATGGGGAGATGGATAGTTTGACTTAAAGTAAACTTGGATACCATTTTAGGCATAAAAGAAGAATTAGGTCTCAAAGAAACCCTGTCCTTGTGGAAAATGAGGTAGGATTGACTCACCATAAGAGCTTGCAACTCAGATACCCTTCTTGCAGATGCCAGAGCAATCACTAAAACTGTTTTCCATTTTAAGAGCCTCAAGTCAGCCAGATTAGCTGTTTTAAATGGAGCAAGTGTTGGTTTCTCTGACACAAAATTAAGATCGCAAGAAGGGGCCACTGATTTACTTGGAGGTTTCATATGCAAAACCCCTTTCCAGAACATTTTGACATGTGACTGCCATGCAAGAGGAGGATCCATGGGGATACATGCTGAAATGGCCAATAAATGAACCTTAACAGAGGAATAAGAAAGGCCATAGGATAGTAACTCACACAAATATTGTAAAACCAGAGAGCAACTAGCCCTCGATGGATGCTGATTATGCCGTTGGCACCAACTAGAAAACCTTTTCCATTTGCGAATATATGATTTTCTAGTAGCAGGCTTTCTTACCTTTGTTAGTACCTGTTACACATCCTCAGAAAATAGGTGAATAAAAGGAATTAAGACCCTATCATCCAGGGGGGTCTATATTATAACATCGAAGTTTTTAACCATCGAATGTTATAATATCAAACCCCAAACACCAAAATCTGAAAACATCGAACAGTCAGAATACCGAATTTTTTCCCAGGGAAAAAAAATCGCTATTCTGAGAAACATACACACAACACAAACACACACAAAAACCAGCAATCCACACACATGCACTTAAATTCCTACACTTAAACCTAAACTAAACTTTACATACAGTACTAGCTATCCACTTACCTTAACCCAACCCTAACCCTAAGGTCCATCCCTATCGCACACTCACCTCACTTGCGCCTTAACCCTAACTCACCTAACTCACCCCCTAACCTACACACAGCCGCACACTTACCTGACCCGCGCCCTAATCCTAACTCACCTAACCCACCCCTAACCCTAACCTACACACAATTGCACACTTACCTGACCTGCGCCCTAACCCTAACTCACCTAACCTGCCCCTTAACCCTAACGTCCACACAACCATACACTTACCTGACCCGCTCCCTAACTCACCTAACCCGCCCCCTAACCCTAACCTACACACAGTCGCGCACTTACTTGAACCCGACCCTTAACGTTCCAACATATTGAACACTGAAAACAGTGAAGCCACAGCAACGGCCCACCACATTCTTTCCCTGGGAAAGAATTTGGTGTCCTACACCTTCGCTGTTTTCAGCGTTTGACATTACGGGTTCAGTATTATAACATTCGATGTATAAAAACTTCAATGTTATAATATAGACCCTTATCCAGGTAATTAATTGAAGATGATTGATATTGGGCTATATCAAACACCCCTTTTCTTGTCTGAGTAGAAGCATTTTGTGAACAAGCTTGTGGCAATTGCCCCTGGTCATTTCCAGACAAAGGGAGAACCACGGTTCTTTGGGCCAAAAGGAAGTCACCACAATGATGTTGGGGGATGACTTCTGAATCTTCAGAAGTACTCTGGATATTAGTGGGAGGGTGGAAATACATAGAACATTATTCCTGTCCAAAGAAAAGAAAATGCATCTGTCTTCCAGGCCTTCTTGCATAGAGTCCTGGAACAGAATTTTGCCAGTTGATTGTTCAGAGAGGAGGCAAAGAGGTCTACTTAAGGAACTCACCACAGACAGATAAAATCTTGGAAGACCACTGGATCTAGTTTCCTCTCATGGGGGTCTGCCCTAGTCCTGATTAGTTTGTCTGCTACACAGTTTTGCTCTGACAGAATGTAGGATACCTGTAGTGTGAGACTGTGCTGAAAAGCTACATCCCAAGCTAACATGGATAGTTTGAAAAGGGGTATAACCTAGTTTCCCATTGCTTGTTGATGTACCACATAACTGTGATATTGTCTGTAACCACTTGAAGAGGTTCCCGGGACCAAAGATGGTTCAGAGAATTGAGTGCGTTGACCAAGGTAAGCATCTCCTTGATATTTATGTGCTTGTGTCTGTCCTTGGTGTCCCACACCCACTACACTTGTATCTCTCCTGATCCTGCTCTCACACAAAAGTCTGAAGCATCTGTGGTGAGGGGAGCAAAGAAGGAGAAGGGGAGACCTTGACTTAAGGATATCTGCTGTCTCTACCAAGTAATCTCTCTTCTGACAAGCCCCAGTATTGGGATCTGAAAAGATAAAATATGTTGATGCTGGGGTCAAAGAGATTTCTAATACCACCATATCTTTCTCATGTGGAGTCTTGCTGGGGTATTGTGAAAATCATTGATGCCATGAGACCTAAAATCCTGAGGTATTCCCTCACAGTGACTGAAGTCTGAGTTGAAAACCTTAAAAACAGATCTAACTAAAGATTTATTTTTTCTTGTGGAAGAAAATCTATTTGAACTGAGGTGTCTAGTTGACATCCCAAGATCACAATCCTGTGTGAGGGAGTCAAGAAAGACTTTTGAATGTTCTCTTACAATCCCTGCTCTTGCAAGAGATCTCACACCAAAGAGAGAGATTCCTGACATTTTGAAAAAGACTTTGCAAAGATAAACAAGCCATTTACATATGGAAAAAGGTGACTACCCTGTAGCCTGCAAGAAGCTATAAGTGGAGCTAGACACTTTGTGAGCACTCTTGGAGCAGTGGATAGTCCAAACGGTAAGGCAGAGAACTGATAATGTGATCCAGACAAATAAAATCTTAAGAAATGGGTCTATATCACAACATTGAAGTGTCAAAACTTTGAATGTTATAACATCTAACCCAAAACCATGAAAGCTGTAAACCTCGAAGACTGAGAACGGAGATTTTTTTTCACTGGGAAAAGAATCACTGTTCCAGTACAAAACGAGAAACACATGAACACTATAAACTATTTTTAATGTGGGGGCTTTGCCCCCCACACCCCCAATGTGGGAGGCTGTGTCCCCACCCCCTACTTAAATATACCAACTCCGAGATCACACCACAGTGGAGGAAATAGTGAAGCCATGGAAATGGCCCACCGACTTCTTTCCCTGGAAAAGAATTCGATGTTCCGCGGCTTCGATATTTTCAGTCTTTGAACTTTCAGGTTTGAGGTTTTCGTATTCAATGTTTTAATGGTTCGATGTTATGATATAAACCCTAAGAAACACCTGAAGTCTGGAAGTAAATGTGATTATAAGCATCTTTTAAGTCTAATGTTACCAGAAACTTGAAAGAGGAAGAAGAGGCAGATTGCCAAGTAACATAATTTGAATTTGGGCACTATCACAAACAGGTTTAGGAAAAAAAGATCCATAACTGGTCTCCAAGTGTTTTCTTTCTTTGGGACTAGTAACATCCTTGAATAAAACTGCTTTCCCTTCTTGGAAGGAGGAACTGGTTCTATCACTTCTTGGGACAGCATATGATGAAGAACAGGTGGAAACAAAACACTCTGATCTGCAGGATGAGGAATGACCCCCTGGAAAGGAAAAATTTGCTCCCACTGCCATCTATACCCATGATGAATGATTTTTCAGAACCCATTTGTCTGAAATAGTCTGTTGCCAAAGAGAAAAGTGGAGATTCAGACTTTCTGAAAGAGAAAGAGGGTCAGGTTGGGAGGGCATCACAAGGTCTCTTGAATAGTCATTCAGATTTGTTGGACTGTTCTTGGTTTTGGAAAGTTTGAAACTTTTTTTTTTCTTTTGGAACTTCCTTGCTACTTCTTCTTAAACATCTGTTTACCTGAAATCTGTTGAGACTGTTTATTCTCTTTTTTTGCTGAAACTGGATAAGAAGAAAAAAAAATCCTTTGGATAATTTAGAAAAAGAGAACTGAAAAGTCGTATAGATTACCTAGATCAACATGTCCCTTTCATCAGACTTTGTGATCACCTTCATAGGAGAGTGGCCAAAAACTAAATCTCTATCCAATGAAAAATTTAAAATATCAGTTTTAATACCATCTGGAATGTTCTGAGAATGCAGCCAAGCAAATCTCCTTAACCATACCAGTGGCCATAGCCCTGTAAGAAGTATCAACAGAGTCATACACACACTGCAAACAATGAGTAGTGACCTGTGCAATAGAAGAAACCAAGGTATTTAATGCTGATTTTTCTTCACAGGAAGAAACTGTAGATACAATATTAATCATATTTCATAATATTTCAGTACAAACTTTAAGATGTGAGCCTGACATCTTAAAATTCTGAAATTCAAAGTTGCAAAAGTATACACTATTTTCTCATAACTATCAATAATGTTCATCTCCTTATCAGAAAGAGTAGGATTGGAATTAAATAAGTGCTTAGGAGCAGAACCATCAACAAAGGCTGCAGCTGCTGGATCAGGTTTGGGAACAGTGTATAAAAATTTAAAAGACTGAGGAACTTTATACAACCTATATGTCGTTTTAGATACAGCTGGCTGATTATCAGAAAAATTGCAGGCAGTAAGACACACATCATCTAAAGCGGACAATACAGGAGGAATGAGTGTAGGTTCTGGAAAATCCTTTTCTAACAACTCGTAGTATTTTTGAAAGACTGCAAAACCTCAGTGTTCTCCTACTGAAAACACTGGGACATTCTAGCAGTAGCCTCAGAGAAAGAGCCCCCCCCCCCCCCCACAGGGAGAGTCAGAAAGAAAGTTATCCTTTGAGCCTGAATCAGAATTCTGAGGACAAAACCCTGAATCCAACCCTACATATTATTATCCAGTTTCAGAATCTTGAACCTCTTCAAGCAAGGAGGCATCCCTCTTTCTTTTACTGGAAACTTCTCTACAAGAAGGATCAATAGCCTGAATTAAACCTTGAGCCAGTCCCAGTAACAACTCCTTTTCAAAGAAATTTAAGGAAGAGTAGATGCATGCTTGGTTTTATCTTCCTTTTTGACAGGAAAACTGGGGCCAACTGTGTTACTAATGGCAGCTGTTGTTTCCCCAGGGATGGGCAGAGCATTCTGACACAACAGAGAAACCTTCCTTTTTCCCTCTCGCAAGACCGATTAGAGTGGTTCTTCCTTACCCACCGATGAGACCCCAACAGCTGCAGAGGATGTGGCTAACACCCAGTCCATTGTGGCTGTAGATGCTACACCAGAGGAATCCAGGGTAAAAGATAAGTAGTCTGAAGTACAACAGCAGAGTCACCCACCTGTGGCTGAGGCAAATTGCTAGCCTGCTTTAGTAGCAAAGGCTGTTTGATTATAGGCTCATAGGTTCATAGGTAGGTACTAGGCTATCGGCCCAAGGGCTTACGTAAGCCTAGCCAACAAGGTTCCCTGGCTTACGCCACCCAAGAAAGTTATTTTCCTGTGCCACTGTCGAGCAGAGACACAAAAGTGATCCTTGGGGTGTATTTCCTATTTCCCATCCACTTATCAAGATTTTTCTTGAAGAGTGCTAATGAGGAGCTTTGTTTGATATAGATAGGTAGTTTGTTCCAGAGTATGGGAAGTCTCTGGGACAGGAATCTATCCCTCCAGCATGTCCTGTTTATTGTGGTGACAAGATTTAGGTTTCTAGAGTGTGTATCTCGGAGGGATTGGGATTTCTTTAGGTGCAGCATGTCCAACAGCTCTGGGTTTGACATAGCTTTATATGTTAGGCAGAGATCAACTCAGAGTAGGCGATATGCTATGGAGCAAAGCTGGAGTTTTTTGAGGCAGTCAGTATAGGGCATTTGTTTGAGACCAGTAATCCTCTTTGTGAGGTACTTCTGTGGTCTTTCCAGCTGCTGCAGATGTCTTGTGAGGTACATTCCAAAAGGGGCGTTGTACTCTATAATGGGTCTAATGAGTGTCGAGTAGAGGGGAACAATGACCTCTTCTTTCCTGGATGAGAACCCTTTTACAATGAGGTGTGCCATGTAGAAGGACTTCCTGACTACTGTGGCGATGTGACTATCAAAGGAGAGACTACTGTCCACCTGGGTACCAAGGTCTCTTATCACACATTCAGTGTTAAGCAGATTGCTGCCTATGTGGTAGTTCATGGGTACAGAGTTTTTACCAAAGGGGATGACACTGCACTTTTTGGATTATTTATTTATTGACATTTGTTGACCAGGAAAGTCCATTGGGTCAAGAACCCATTTTCAGTGGAGGCCTAGGGAAAAAAGCTCCACAATTAATACAGTCAAATATAAATATAGACACTTGACAAATTTTTTTTTAAAAGCGGAAATGCGCAAAAATTAAAAAAAATTATAAATGTAGAATACATAGACAATATAAAACTTATCAGTATGTATCAGAACTTATATAAACTTAGATAACAGTTGGTAGTATAGTACAAAGCTTGAGTTGTTCTTTTTGGCATTGCATGAAAAAAAACATGGCAGTTCTTGCCAAACAGTTATAGCGATAATAGAGCTGTGTTGCTGCCAAGGTAAAAGTTATTTTGAACTATGGAACTGGGTTAGAAATAACTAGTGAGGGTTTTATGGTGGTTTGTCTGATTTGCATTGGCATTGGAGATTATGTAGGAAGTAAGTTTTTAATGCTACTTTATATGTCTTTATACAGTCTATTTGGGTAATATGGGAGGGTAAGGAGTTCCATTTTTTAGCAATGCTATGGGAGAACAAGCATTGCCCAGCTCTTTTGTTGGGCTTGGTTACACTTTAGTAGCAATTTGTTGGAGAATCTTAGGGCGTGTAGGAATATAAGTTTGTAGTATTGATGAGAGTGCTTGGCAGGTATTTGGTGTATAAATTAGTTTATGGGCTAGCATTAGTTGGGTATAGCAGAGATAGTTTGGGAAATCCAACCAATTCAGTTCAGAGATTGGTTGTCAGTGGTGTGAGTGGTTAGGCTTTCCTGAGGCAAATTTAGCTATTTTATAGTAACAAGACTGAAGTTTATTACTGAGGGATGAGTGAAGATTAGTAAAGACGGCACTACCATAAAGTAGAGCAGGGATGAGTAAGGTACTTGCCAGTTTTGTTTCGGTGATTTAGTCCATGTAAAGTTTATGACGATAGAGTTTGCCAAGTTTAAAGTGTGTTTTCTTTATTGTGTTGAGAATGTGTTTCAAAGGTGAGTTTGTCGTCAATTGTAATGCCTAGTAGTTTGGCAGATTTTACTATTTTTATTTAGATTTTGAAATCTGTATCTGGTGGTTTTGAAGAGAATAATAAAAGTTTTGTTTTTTAGTGTTTAGTAGCAGTTGTGAATTGTTTAGCCATGATTCAATCTCTGTAAAAGCATTCTGAGTAACTGTGAGGAGGTCAGAGAAATTGTTTGAAGTAGAGATTATTGATGAATCATTGACGTATTGGATAATTTTACCTACTTGAGAGACTTTGTGGAGGTCATTAATAAGGATGTCGAAGAGTAATGGTCCCAGAATGGAACCCTGTGGGACTCCTATGTTGCTTGACAGATCATCAGACTGGACATTATGCCACTTTACAGATTGTTGCCTATTGTTTAGGTATGATGTAAACCAGTTAAGGGATTTGGAGGAGCAGACACATTTTGTTAATTGGATCAGAGGTTTAGTATGTGATACTGTGACAAAAGCCTTAGATAGATACAATAGGATTACTTGTATCTAAGGCTTTGTTGACAGTATCGGTGAATGAGAGCAGGGCTGTAATAGTGCTGTGCTCTGAGCAGAAGCCATGTTGAGTGGGAGACAGAAGATTATTATCAATGCGATACTTTAGTAATTGTATGTGTACACACATCTCAAGGATTATGGATAGTGAGGAAAGTATAGAGATGGGGCAATAGTTTGAGAGGTTGTGAGAGTTTCTGCCTTTATGTTGTGAAGTAATAATAGATTTTTTTTCCATAGATGTGGAAAGTATCCTTCTGCGAGAGAGCAGTTTATAGAATACTAACTGGATATGCAATTGCATTTGCTGCTAGTTGTAAATATTCTGGGGGAAGATTGTCTGTGGAAAGAGAGCATGGTTTGAGATTTTTTAATAGTTTACATATGAGAGATGTGGGTACTGGTTGAACAGAAAATTAGTGAGTTGCAGAAGGATTGGAATTTTTGTCAGGAATGAGTGGTACATTGTCATTTTGTATGAGATTATTAGTATTCTGGGAGTATGGGTTTGGGCTTGTTGAGGAGACTTTGATTAATTTTTGGATGGTGATAATAAAGTGGGTATTAATGTCATGGGAAATTTGATTAGGGGTCTTATCAGGTGCAGGAGAGGGATTCTGTAGAGTTCCAGGGTTGAGAAGGGTGGAGACTGACTTCCAGAATTTCTTTGGATTATTTTGTAAGGTTGTTAGCTTAGAGGATACATATTTTTTATCTTGTATTACTAGCTTCTTGGCTCTGTTTCTTAGTTTTTGAAATTAATTTTGTTTTGTTGTGTTCTATCTTTTTGCCAAGTTTTCCATGCCTTATCTCTATGAAGGATGCATTCTTTGGTCAGTTTTGTTAGCCATGGGGCATGATTCACTTTTGTTTGCTTGATACGTATGGGGGCTAAGCTATAAGAGTATCCAAGAAGAGCTTATTAAAGTAATTAACTGCCTTGTCTAGGGGAGTGTTTTTAGTGGGAGCCAGTTATAGGTTTTTAGAATGCTTAAGAATTAATTTTGGTCAAGGTGGGTGAGATTTCTGGATGTTTTATAGGAGTGTGTTTTGACTATATGAGGCTGAGTCCTGGGGGGTGTATGCTGGGAGGTGGTCACTTAGTATGCTGGGTAGGGTGCCAGAGTTTGAGTAATTGTGGGGGTAGGTAACTAATATCCAATCTAAAATTGATTCTGATCCTGTAGATAGGCCATGGGTGGGAGTTTTGATAAGCTGAATAACGCTGTGTAAATTTATGCTGTGGGTTGGGGAGTTGGAGGTAAGATTTTGCCAATTAATATTTGTATCTCATAGGATGGCAGTTTCATTTGATATGTTTAGGTTTATCCATGATAGAAATTCCTCTAAAATTGGAAAGTTCTGGCCTGGGGGGATATAGACTACTATGATAGTTTGGTTTTTATTATTTATTTGAAGAGTTGTTAGGAGAAATTCTAAGTTTTGAAAGGTAGGGACTGGTTTGGGGTAAGAAGTGAGATTTAGGTAGATTTGATATAATAAGAAAAAAGTTTTTCTTTTTGTAGCTGGAAGAAGTATCAACTGTGGGAGTGAAAATCTGTTCCATGGTTAAGTTGAAAATGGTGCATCTGTCCTGGGGACAACAGGCAACAATGCCAGTAAAACTACCAATCCACAACAGTTACTTTTTTCTTTTCTTTCTTTTTTTTTTTTTTTTGGAGGGGAGGCAGTGAAAGGCACTTTTAAACACTATGGCAGCCTCACAACTTTAAAGTAAACACAATTTCTCCACAGAAAATAGTTTATCAGTTAGATAATGTTACTTTTAAACTGCCAGAAACAAGTGCCCTGGTTAAAAGTAAATTACAGTCTCGAGACAATCCATTAAAATACAACATTCCTAGTTCTAACATAACTTTCCTGAAGAAGAAAGTAAAAAAAAACCTCAGTAAAAATAAGAAAGTGGAAGGTTTTTTTTTTTTATTTTTTCAAATGAAAAGCCACGGTGGTACGGCGGTAGCGTTGTTACCTCACAGCAAGAGGTTCTCCCGTTCGATTCTCGGCGTCACTTGGGAGTGCCTTCTGTGTGGAGTCTGCATGTCCTCCCCATGGTTGGGTAGTGTTCGAAAGATATGCGTACGCAAATGGGCGTGCCTTTGTTGAAGGTTGAGCGTCGAGCTGGCACTTCGGCGTTTCATAAAAATCTACTGCCAATCATTAGCAGACCGGAATCCCGCTGTGGCGACCCTTTACTGGGAAAAAGCCGAAAAGACAAACAAACAATTTTTTTCAAATGAAACTTATCTGACAAGCTAAGTAAAACACAGGACAACCGTCAATCCTCAAAAGCCTTAGAGGAGCACACTCTTGGGTGGCAGTAAAGCTATAAAGGAGTTTGTGCCCAAACTTGTTTTTAGTCACCTTGGCTTGGGTTGCTTTACAGTTTGGGTGTGTGCAATGTTCCCCGAAGCTTTGAAAGCTGGCTGGCTGTTCTGTCCTTGGCAGTATGTAACCCATATAACTATGGCTACTGAAGCAGTGATCAGTATGAAGGACATCATCCCTGATTTTGGATCCAAAGCTGTCTCTCCTAATCTGTCCTAGAACTGGTGAATGTGAAAGAAAATGTGGTAGATTACACTTTTTGACAACAATTATATATTTTTTTTACTTTGGAAAATGCATGATATATCACATTCTCTTATTCTGTTAATGACAAAAGTCATTAGTATTTAAATGTGTATATATATATATATATATATATATATATATATATATATATATATATATATATATTATGTGTTTTTAGATTTGTCCCTGGTTCTAGAGGTAAATTTTTGAGGGCTATGCCCTTCCTTCCCAGGCACCTCTCCCAACATCTGAGTATTAACAATCATAGCACTGTCTTAAAATCATAGCAGAGGGTCAGAAAGAGGAACACTTTCTTGTTTTTCATAATAGAAGGTCACTAGATCCCATATAGTTAGTGATCTGGAGTCTCTATTTAGATTTAAGTTTTTATTTATTTAGTAAAGTAACGCCCCATAAACAAATCTGACTTTACAAGGAACATCGGTAACTCCAGCAGGATCTCAGGGTCAAAATCATAGCGATATGCCTATATCATAAAACCTGACAGGTCTGTTCCCTGAACCAAGAACCACCAGTACGGTGATTGCACGATGTGCCACCGGCGTTATTTCATTAGAAGAATACACATATTTAATCACTTTAACGCAACATCAGTGATTGTAAAAGTTCAATTTGGAATAGCATTCTACAGTCCGGACTCCGGACCCATGCGTGCAGTATATGAAAAGTAATTGCAAGTGTTGCACCCCCTAGATTACCATATTTTGGCGGTGGTGCAGTTCCCTTCTGACAGCCACTCTGCCCCCTTCTTTGCTTAGCAGTGACTGCCCCCTATAGCTCCTGTCCCTGAGTGCCTGCCTCTCCACCTGCTATCAGTTGTTGGCTCTCTGTCCAAGGTGAAGGCAGATAATCACGAGGTGGTGACCGGGGTTGCTAAGGGTTGCTGTGAAACAGCTGCCAACAACCCTCATTCAGACGCAGAGCTGTGCAGAGGGTATGTTTGCTTAGTGGTTAGCGGTTCAAAAGTCAGCATAGTTCTGCAGAAACAAGATTACAAATTAAAGCATTTCTTTATGCTGCGAATAAGAAAGACATCTTGTGGTGGAGTCGGAAGATGCAGCAGCTGAAGTAATTTACTGATATGTTATTTTGAGTAATATAGTCACATGTTTGGAGCAGAGGTGCAGTCGATAGTATATCTGATAGTAAGTCTTGCTAGTAACACTGTTTCTTGTAAATTAAAATTTTCTTCTGGTACGACTGCGCAGGTATATTTTAATCCGAATAATTTATCTTGTTTGTATGACTTCACTAAGAATAAGAAATCTGGACAAAGCCATAAATAAACCTGCGACAACGGTCCAAAACTAGGGACAATTTTTAAATATTGCTCTTACAAACGTAGAAAGTTGATAGAATAACAGGTTTTGCATTAGCATAAATTTTCTAAAGGGTATGAAGTCTGAAACATAAATGCATGTTATGATTTTCTAACTTCAGTCTTTAATGATTTGCCACTAATCTGCCAGAAAAAAACACAGTTTTTATGGAAAACGGACCAAAAATATGAGGCAAAAATCTGAATATTCTGAGAAAATCTGTACAGTTGACAGGAATGTGACTGGGACAAAGCAAGGCAGCTGTCCCTCTGGGATTCGTATTAGAAAACAATAAAATTAAGTATGCAGTTATTTAAATGATCATGTGCTATGTCTCCGGCCTAATAGCAGAACCGTCACAGGTCTTTTTGGATTAAAATATCTAATATGCTAATTACGTTCTGGAGCAAACAGGAGCTGAGAAACGCATTTGTCTCCTACATACATTCACAGGAAGGAAAGGAATTTAGGTTTATTACGTCCTCGTAGGTATTGTTTCTCAGAGCTTTTACAATCCATAGGCAATTGCATGCAATCATTAGATACACGCAAAGAGAATAATACAGCAAGCTGGGATGACAAGAATGACAGCAAATCATAAAACGTCGAGAAAGCGGAAGGTTCTACAAACAAACTCTTGACTGAAAAGGACAATCCTATATCCCCTCTTGTTAGTGGCAGACTTCCACCACTGGTCATCATTCTCTACAGCCCACCAGTTTCACTCAAACCAAGTTGCCACTGTGCTTGTCCTATCGTACTTAACCCACATCTGTTTCTTATCACATATGGTGTCATTAATTGTTGTCTGAACTGTACGCACGTATTGGGGTGGAGGGCAGCACCCCAACATTTGAAGCTCTGTCATGCCCTTTTCTTGGTATTAATGCTGATGGATGCATTTTCTGACTGTAAGTGGTAGCGGTTAATTAGTTGACATACTCAAATCACCCTCAAATCCTTT
The DNA here is from genome assembly GCF_019279795.1 of Protopterus annectens. Taxonomy (NCBI): domain Eukaryota; kingdom Metazoa; phylum Chordata; order Ceratodontiformes; family Protopteridae; genus Protopterus; species Protopterus annectens. The sequence continues at coordinate 653,184,352 of NC_056736.1, forward strand.
ACTTTGCAGCGTTCCCTTGTCATACATATCAACCTCTTTGTTCAACAATTCTGGACAAAGACAAAAAAAAATGGGCAACAAAGCTTCAAAATCAGGGACACCTTTTAATATTACTCCAGTTCACGTAAAAGCAGGTTTTGAATCAACGTGAGTTGTTTGAGAAATACGAATAATCCACAGCTTTCAACGAATCATGTACAAATCTCAACATAATCAGGGACAAATCCAGAAATAACCAAAGACACATTTATAATATTAGTACTATTAACCTGAGACATTGACAGAATAAGAAAATGTGAATTAATATACATTTTCGAAAATAAAAGAAGTCAATACCTCTAATTATTGCTATTATTTATTAAGTGTAATTCATCTCCAAAAGTCACCAATTTAGACGAGATTAAGAGAGACGAAACAAAATCGTGAGTCAAAATCAAGGACATCCCTGAAAATCAGAGACAGTTGACAGGTGTCATGCCAGATAATCACAAATTTTACCAGGATCAGGGTAAACATATGAGACAAAACCAGGGACGTTCTGTAAAATCAGTTGAGAAACGTTATGCTCGATTACATTTGTTTGCCCCTCTCGAATTCTCAGTAGACATTCTTTTCGTGGTGTGTATTATTTTGATAGCCCTTAACTACAGTACTTCCTCTACATATCCCTGGCTTTCTGCAGATATATGAAAAAGTGAGCAATGATTCTCCAGAACACTTGGCACCCTCTTCCAATAAGAATGATTAAAAAAAAAGAAAAGAAAAGAAAAAACTTTGGCATATACTGTTCTTTTTAGCAGTCCACACATCGTACTAAATGGCTTTGTATTTTTTTAATATCTCAAAAATGACCTGAAATAGATGTTTTCTAGCCAAGATTTACTTATCCCACATTGTACTTTGTGTCCCATAAACTTAAAGTAGTAGCGTGGTTAAAAATTGCTGCCTCAAAGCTCCATGGTCCAGGTTAAAAGTGACTTCCAGTCACTGCTTATTTAGAGTTTATAGGTTCATAGGTTCATAGGTTTATACTAGGCTATCTGCCCTAAGGCATTTATAAGCCTAGCCCAAATTATTGTGGCTTACGCCACCCCTTATATGAAAAAATACTGTGCCCATTAGTTTGTTGTGCCTCTGTCCAGCAGTGACACAGAGATGATTCCTGGGGTAAACCTACGATCTCCCATCCACAGGTCTAGATTTCTCTTGAACAGAGTCAGCGAGGTGCTCTGCCTCACATGGACCGAGATTTTATTCCACAGCATAGGGAGTCTCTGAGTGATAAATCTATCCCTCCAGCACGTCCTATTTATATCCGTGCTAAGGTTTAAGTCGCTTGCTCTAGTGGTTTTGGTGGATTTGGATTTTTGAGGTGGAGCATGTCCATTAATTCCGGGTTGGACATGGCCTTGTATGTCAGGCACATGTCACCTCTGAGCAGACGGTATGCGACTGAATAGAGCTGGAGTTTCTTCAATCTGGCAGCATATGACAGATTTTGGAGTCCCTTTATCCTTTTGGTGAGGAACTTTTGGGGTCTCTCCAATTGCTGCAGATGTCGGGTGAGATACATCCCGAATGGGGCATTGTACTCGATCATTGGTCTGATAAGTGAAGAGTACAGGGGAACAATGACCTCACTAGATCTGGATGTGAATCCCTTCATGATCAGGTGGGCAATGTAGAAGGTCTTTCTAACCACTTTAGCAATGTGAGTGTCAAAAGAAAGGCCACTGTCAACCTGGGTCCCCAGGTCCCTGATAACCTCTTCTGTGCTTAGTGGATTGCCACCTATATGGTAGCTTGGGGTTACCTTGTTTTTCCCGAAGGGTATGACTATACATTTTTGGCGTTTAACTTCAGGCCATGGCTCTGGCACCAGCTATCTGTTTCCATGAGTCCCTTCTGATGGATATCCGTGTCCGATGCACTTTCCACTATGGCCCAGATTGCAGTCGTCTGCAAACTTTGTCAGCCAAAGTCCTCCCATGTTGGCCTGTAGTTCTGAGAAGTAGATGCCAAACAATAGGGGACCAAGGACCGAGACCTGTGGGACACCACTTGTGACCGGCTTGGAGTCTGACACAGCGCCAGCAACTCTAATCCTGTGGGTTCTGTCCTTAAGCCAGTTTGCAACCCATCTTGTGACATATGGGTTTACATTTAAGCTGGTAAGTTTTTCTACAATACCCAAGTGGGGTATTGTGTCAAGCCTTTGCAAGGTCAAGGTAGGCTGTATGGACTGCCTTTCCTTCATCAATGGCCTTGGTGACTGTTTCGAAGAAGTCAACCAAGTTCAAAAGGCATGATCTTCCCTTGACAAAGCCAAACTGGGTCGGGTCCAATGTCTGCAAGTCCCCTATATCTTTGTTTATGAGCTCCATTATGATCCTCTCCATAGCTTTGCAGACTAGACTTGTTAAGCTTATGGGGCAGTAATTACCAGGGTCCGTAGAGGCACCGCCTTTGTGGAGTGGGACCACAGTTGCCGTACGCCACTCCTTGGGCACGTATCCTGTGGTAAGGCTAAGATTAAACAGCTGCCTTATGTGCGGGTTTAATTCCTCATTTAGCTCATGTAGCACACAGCCGGGGACACCATCCGGTCCCATTGATGCTGTGTTTTTAGCTTTAGAGAGAGCAGCTTTCACCTGCGCATTTGAGATGTCCGGGAGGCTACACTCGGCTGGGATAGTTATCTCTCCTTTAGGGGGGAAGAAGGGGGTGAAGTTTGCACTGAACCTGTCTGCCAGTATGTTGGCAATGTCTGTGGGTTGAGTGATTTTGTATCATTTTGGACTAATTCTGAGCATATCTGGGAGTTTCCACCCAGGTTCCTAACATAGCTGAAAAAGGCCTTATGATTGTCCTTTGAATCCATGGCAATTTTTCTCTCAAAATTGGCCTTAGTTGATTTTATGAGTGCTCGTATTTTTTTACTAATAATGATCAGGGGTGACTTCCCTTTTATGGATTTTGTTCTATCATGTAATAGCTTTCTCCTCTTATTGTAAAGTTTGTTAATGGCTGGGGTCCACCAGACTGGACGTTTGCCCTTTGTGGAAAGAGTCTTGGTTTTATTTGGGATTGCCTGATCCATGCAGTCCTGGAGGTGTTCATAGAAGGCATTTGTAAGGGCTTCCGCAGCTTGGGTTGTGGTTTCCTCTGGCTCAGGGGCCTTGAAGGATACCACACCAGTCTTGAGTAGTGTGAAGTTTGCTTTAGAGAAGTTCTTCACTATGGTCTTTTGCTTGGGGTGGGGGCGGGATGTGGATTTCCAGTGAGATTAGTTTATGATCAGATCTCACCAATGAGGGATATACTTCGGTGTGGAGCATTTTGTCCCCATGTTTGTGACAATGAGATCTAGTATATTTTCTCCTCTCGTGGGAACAGTGACTAGCTGTTCCATGGCATTTGAATTTATGAACTCCAGGAACCGTTGGGCTAGAAAGTTAGGGCTTGAGTAATGTTCCCAGTCTATATTCGGGTAGTTGAAGTCACCCAATATGATGGTGTTTGGAGATACATTTATACCCTCCAGTGTCTTCAGGAAGGCTGTGTGGGGTTCCTGAGCTTGAGAGGGTGGCCTGTAGCATGCTACAATTTGTAGAGCAGTTTTGCCTATGGTTAGTTGCACCTGGATGGTTTCGAAGCTTGTGCGTTGCCACCAACCTGGAGGTGTGAGTATCCTTTATGAATATGGATACACCCCTCCTTTTGTGGTGTGGTCCGGTTTTGGGGCGGAACGCATGATATGAGGTAAAACCTAATAGTGCCGGGGTGCTCTCAGGAGCCTCGAACCAGGTTTCAGTTACAGCACAGACATCGATGTTCTCCATACTGAGAAGGGCCTCGAGTGTGTGCATTTTGAGATTTAGACTTCTGGCATTGAGCAGCATTACCCTCAGTTTCTTCCCATTTTTGTTTTCTAAGGTGGTAGGTTTAGAATTTGAGCCTTGCCTAAAAAAGGCACTATGGGGGTGGCAAGAGCCTTAGCCAATATCCGTATTTGCAAGTTCTTCCCATGTTTGTGTAAGATTTCTTCAGCTTTGCCAGTTTTCTCCCTCTTCAAACCACATGTAGTTACTAGGACTGTAATCCAGGGGACCAGTGAGAAGCCTAACTCAAATTCCCAGGCTGCTGAGAAAACTGAACCCTGTATCACAGGAACTGCAGCTTTTATGTGTGATTGTTAACCAGGAAAATTTACTAATCCACCAAATACTCTTTTCAGCCACTTCCTATGAGTACAGGATTAACACAATTGAAAACAAAATCAATAAACATTAGAACAGTGCAAATTATGGCAGACCAGTGTAATAGACTGAAGGGTGAGATCTGAAAGTGCAAGCTTGCATCACAGGGTGATATTATAGCAATAACCCACGCCTGGGTGTGGGTAATGCTGGATTTACCCATGGTTGGCGTGGTTTAGTCCCGGCAAGCCCGGACCAAACAAAGACAACCGTGGGTAAATCCAGCATTACCCACACCCAGAAGTGGTTATTGTTATTATATTAATGACATTATTTAAGAAAAGAAATAATTACCTTCCTCAAACAATCCCATTGAATAATGCCTCTTTGCTGCCCTTCCGCTGCTGTCTGGTGTTCATGGCAGTTCTGATGTACTGCATGCCTACGCAGTACATCAGAGCTGTGGGCAAAAGCAACGGAGAACGCAAGATCTCTGTTGCTTTTTACTGTCTCGCTATGTTAAATGGGTTTAACATAGCGAGACAGCTTTAAAATAAGCAACGGAGATCTCCGTTGCTTATTTTAAAGCTGTCTCGCTATGTTAAACTCATTTAACATAGCGAGACAGGTTAAAAAAAAAAACAACGGAGATCGCAAGATCTCCGTTGCTTTTTACACACTGTGGAGTTTAAAGGTGTAAAGGAGTTTAACATAACGAGACAGCTTTAAAAAAAGCAACGGAGATCTGCGTTGCTTTTTTTAAACCTGTGTCGCTATGTTAAACTCTTTTAACATAGCGAGACAGTGTTTTATACTAACGGAAAAAGTCCGGGCGACCGGACCTTTTTCCGTTAGTATATTGAGGGATTTACAACGGGCACGCTGGTTGGGCTGGCCAATCAGCGTGCACGTTTTAGAGGAGGCATTGTATAATACAAAGTATCAACTTGCAGTACTGAAAACAACATTGCTGTGTGTGCAAAAAAGAATAAAGTGAGGATGATGTTGCAAAGCAATAAGTACTGTTAAGGCTATAATGTATCAGTTTGCAACAGTATAATTAATACTATTATGCACAACCTGAATAAACAGAAGATGACATCTGGAAACTCCCAACTAAGACAAATTTAGCTTACAATATTATATCAGTATCAGCATCAACCTCCTTTTTCCCATTTTGCACATGGGGTGGGGTGTCACATCAACAGTGACCATCACCAAGAGTCAATGTTCACACCAAAGTGACTAACAGCACAAGAATAATGAAGCTAGTCTGACATGACTAAGTTAGAGCAAAAGGATATGAAGTGGGAAGCCTTTTTTTGTTTTTGGTGGGGGAGTATATTTGGTAGTTATATATGCATTATGTGTGTGCGCATGTATATATATATATATATATATATATATATATATATATATATATATATATATATATATATACACACATAGCTGCATACAGAGAGAGAGAGAGAGAGTGACACAGTAAATTCATCTAATGGAAGTACCTGCAAGAAGCTCTCTGTTTTACATAGAAGCTTATACCTGAATTCCTTAAAGTGTTCACACATTCTAACAGTCTGACAAAGAATGTCTCTGTGCATTGTTCTGAAACAGAAAATGCATGATCAGCATACATAAGGGGATTTTATATTCTCTACAAAACTACAGCTCCATCTGAGTGAGATCTTGGAGCTTAGGTGGTCATATGAATGGCTAGTTTATTAATGAGCTGTCCCAACTGAAGGATTTTAATGATTAAAATGAGTAGGATCGAAAAGTATTCTCTCAGGAGGGTATCACAGTGGTGTTTGAATTTAGGGTATAAAACTATGAACCTAGATTCCTTATTAAAAAGAACCTGAAGGCACTGTTGGATGTTAGAGGAAATATAAGCAAAAGTGAGACTGTCAATTCAATCAAATATTCTAGAATATACATGCTGTTGGTGTAAGGAATCTAGACAGTCTGTGACAAACACAAAAAAATTGATTAATTCTGCCTTTTGGCTGATCAAGGCAAATAACCATAGACAGGGATGGGTCGAGAAATATCCCTAGATATTTGAAAGATTGAACCTACTGAAAATGTTTATCATTCAGGGATAGGAAAGTATTGCTGAGAAAATGTATTTGAGTCTGACAGATGCAGTAAGGAACAACCTATTTTGTTTTACTCCAGTTCAGGACTAATTGTTGTTTAGCCAATGAGACAGCTAATTAATGTCAGAAATGAGTTATCTCTTAATCGATTATAGGCAGTGGCGGCTGGTGACTTCAAATCACAGGGGGGCTGCAGGAGACGCTGAATGGGCGGGGTCAAAGGGAAGGGGTGTGGTCAACCATAAAGGGGAGGAGCTATGCACAAAACCACAAAAAAACTAACTTTAATTAAATACGCTGCCCTGGGTGGCAAACCATCATTATGAAAGTCCAATCAAGACAAAAATAAGTGTAGAAGAATAAAAATATTTCAATGCATTGGCTGCATGACAGCTTACTTAATATCTAGATGGAAACAAAAGGTTGTGAGGCATGAAAAATAAATTACTTTTAAATACATTACTGGAATGCCAGTCAAAATCAAGTATAAGAAAAACCAGAAGCACTCAACTCAAACTACTTCTCCTTGCACTGCAGTTCTAATTATAATATATTCAGCTTTATTAAAGTACCAAGCAACATGCTGAAAGTAGAAATCTATGTGATGCCCCCACTTGTAAAAATGTTTCTTATCCAAAAGACCTGCTGCCTGTTTCATGGGGAAAACATGATAAAAGTAAAAATGAAAAGCAAACAAGAAACAAGCTCAAGATACATTGCTTAAAGGATTACTGTACAGGTTATGGACCACACATGATTGGCATTCTGTTTAGTTTACGGGTAAAGCCTGTAGAGATGACTGGAAGTCTCCAACAAGTGTAATGAGCTTTTTAAAATAATGGAATCCTGTCCTTTAATACCCAAGGCTTATACATTATCTAGTCAAGTATTCTCTGCATGGCAACAACAGAAAGGCTTTCAATGTTGGCAATTCTTTAACAGTATGCTTATTAAAGCTTACTTGCATCTTACGATGTCAGACAAGCTTACCTTATGGTCATTAAAGCATTGCTACTTAAACACAGAGCAACAGGCACTTTGAGTAATAAGCATAAATCAACAGTACAAAAATATGACAGAAACCAGACCATTCTGCAAAATCAAGGACAGACGAAAAGCCACTGTAGTACTTATGCAGTGTGTCCTCCCCATCCAAGGTAGATACAACTACTCCTTGCCTTGCTTGGACACATCCAGAGTCACTACATGGGGGAGTGGGGTGCAACAAGCATGTCACAATTTGAAATCTCTCTGGCTGACTGTGATGGCCCTGACACATTTGTCATACCTCTCAACTTCAAGAGCAAGAAATCTGGACAAAGCCATACACAGAAGTGGGACAAAGGCACAACAAGAAGGACAATTTTTAAATATTGCTCTAATAAACTTAGAAAGATAATAGAATAGGTCTTGCATTAGTATGAATTTTCTGAAGGGTATAAAATCTGAAACTCAAATGTCTGTCATTTTCTAACTTCAGTCTTTAGTGATTTGTCACTAATTTGCCAAAAACACAATTTTATGAAAAATGGACCAAAAATGTGATGCAAAATATAAAATAGACACACAATACAGCTTCTACCTGTCAAAGAAGGGACACTTTAATATTAGTACTGCTACCTTGAGCAGCTGACAAAATAAAAGAATCTACATGCATTTCAAGTAATCTATAACTTTGATTATTACAGTTATTTCTTAATTGTAAACCCTCCATGTTTTCTTCCAAAATTGCTATTTTTGGAGGGATTATTAGGGGAAGAGCAACATTTTGAGCCAAAAATTGGGGACAGTTGAGAGGTTGGCTATGCCTAATTCTATAAAGCAATTTATTTGCATGTACCTCTCAACCTGTTAATGCAGTAAATCTGAACAAGGCCAAATATATTGGGGCACATATAAACAGTACTAAAATTGCTCTTGTATAAATTGAGACAGTTGATAGAACGGCTCTTACTTTAACATGCATTTTATGAAGGTTATGAAGTCTGAAACTTATTATTTAGTGACTTCTGGCAAATCATTTAGGAATTAAAACTACAAATTTTATGAACAACAAACCAAAAATAAGAAGCAAAAATCTATTCATTCTTTGAAAATCTGGACAGTTGGGAGGTATAGTTCAGCTGGGCCTGTCTGAGTTTGCTGCCCTCCCTGACAAAATAATGGTTGAACTGGAGCCTCTGCAGCCATTCCAATTAACCATTACTTGGCTATTTCACTCCATTTACCATAAACACTAATGTGCATACTGCTTTACTTCAATGATTGGACTTCATTTGAAAGTTTTATTTTGTATTTTACAGCACAAACATTAAGTAATCTGTTAAACAAAGCAATGCAGTCTCACAATGAAAACTTAGCATTAAAACTTCTCTGCCCTTGAAACTCACATTCATTGAAACAGCATTGAAACCCACATTCAAAGAAAATACATTTTGCCAGTGGCAGATAAAGATTAATTTTGGGCTGTTTTGAATCATAGGCCCCTTGCATATGAAACATACATGTGCTCTTTGATACACCTTCCTCATTGTACTAAAATTATATTCCTTGTACAATACAGTACACTTGTTAGAGGGTGTTTTAAATTTGTTTTGAACATTTTCCAGTAAGCAATGAAACAAAACATATGCACCCATAATGGCAAAACTGCCCAGTTGAGAACATTTATCATAAAAAGTCTACTCAGACACAGTCCACCATTATTAGTAAATATACACAATTCTACAGTCCACCATTATTAGTAAATATGCACAATTCCACAGTCCACCATTATTAGTAAATATGCACAATTCTACAGTCCACCATTATCAGTAAATATGCACAATTCTACAGTGCACCTTTATCAGTAAATATGCATAATTCTACAGTCCATATTCAGTGAATTCAGTTCTTGCCATAGCTGTCAACCTTAGCACAAAACCTGGACGAAGCCAATAATGGGGAATACAGTCCCAAAAATAGGGACAAATTTAAAATATTCATCTTATAAACTTAGAAAATTGCTAGAAAAAGGTTGTGCTACTATGTATTCTGAAGAACATGAAGTTTGAAATTCAAATGCGGTCAATTCTACTGCGGACAGAACAAAACAATTTCAACAGCAGGAGCGAGGGATTAATACTGCAGACACGTCTGTGTAAAATGGCAGGGCATCAGAGCAAATCCACACAAACACAGGCAGGAGATGCAGACTCCACACAGAAGCCACCCCAACCAAGAATCAAACCAGAAAACCTATAGCTGTGAGGCAACAATACTACCACTGCACCATCAAATATGCAAGGAATTAAACATTCAGAAACCTGAAGTCTGAAATTCAAATGCCTGTCAATTTTACTGGACAGAACAAAAACAATTTTCAGCAGGGATTAAAACTGCAGACACGTCTTTGTAAAATGGCAGGGCACCAGAGCAAATCCACACAAACACATGGAGGAGATGCAGACTCCACACAGAAGCCACCCCAACCAAGAATCAAACCAGAAAACCTATAGCTGTGAGGCAACAATACTACCACTGCACCATCAAATCTGCAAGGAATTAAACATTCAGAAACCTGAAGGCTGAAATTCAAATGCCTGTCAATTTTACTGCGGACAGAACAAAACAATTTTCAGCAGAGATGCAGGGATTAATACTGCAGACACGTCTTTGTAAAATGGCAGGGCACCAGAGCAAATCCACACAAATACAGGGAGGAGATGCAGACAGAAGCCACCCCAACCAAGAATCAAACCAGAAAACCTATAGTTGTGAGGTAACAATACTATCACTGCACCATCAAATCTGCAAGGAATTAAACATTCAGAAACCTGAAGTCTGAAATTCAAATGCCTGTCAATTTTACTGCGGACAGAACAAAACAATTTTCAGCAGGGATTAAAACTGCAGACACGTCTTTGTAAAATGGCAGGGCACCAGAGCAAATCCACACAAACACATGGAGGAGATGCAGACTCACACAGAAGCCACCCCAACCAAGAATCAAACCAGAAAACCTATAGCTGTGAGGCAACAATACTACCACTGCACCATCAAATCTGCAAGGAATTAAACATTCAGAAACCTGAAGGCTGAAATTCAAATGCCTGTCAATTTTACTGCGGACAGAACAAAAACAATTTTCAGCAGAGATGCAGGGATTAATACTGCAGACACGTCTTTGTAAAATGGCAGGGCACCAGAGCAAATCCACACAAATACAGGGAGGAGATGCAGACAGAAGCCACCCCAACCAAGAATCAAACCAGAAAACCTATAGTTGTGAGGTAACAATACTATCACTGCACCATCAATTATACAAGGAGTTAAACATTCAGAAACCTGAAGTCTGAAATTCAAATGCCTGTCAATTTTACTGCGGACAGAACAAAACAATTTTCAGCAGAGACGAGGGATTAAAACTGCAGACACATCTTTGTAAAATGGCAGGGCACCAGAGCAAATCCACACAAACACAGGCAGGAGATGCAGACTCCAAACAGAAGCCACCCCAACCAAGAATCAAACCAGAAAACCTATAGCTGTGAGGCAACAATACTACCACCGCACCATCAATTATGCAAGGAATTAAACATTCAGAAACCTGAAGTCTGAAATTCAAATGCCTGCCAATTTTACTGCGGACAGAACAAAACCAATTTTCAGCAGGGATTACAACTGCAGACACGTCTTTGTAAAATGGCAGGGCACCAGAGCAAATCCACACAAACACATGGAGGAGATGCAGACTCCACACAGAAGCCACCCCAACCAAGAATCAAACCAGAAAACCTATAGCTGTGAGGCAACAATACGACCACTGCACCATCAAATACGCAAGGAATTAAACATTCAGAAACCCTTAAGTCTGAAATTCAAATGCCTATCAATTTTATTTAACATTTTTAATCACGACAGTCTGACTTGGAACAAATAAACAAATTTTCAGCAGAGGCCCAGGAAGAAATAATGCAGACATGTCTTTGTAACATGGGAGGGCACAAAAGCAAACCCACACAAACACAGGAGAAGATACAGACCCCACAAAGAAGGAACCCCAGCCAAGAATCAAACCCAAGAACCTGCAGCTGTGAGGCAACAATGCTACTACTACACCATCAAATATCAAGCATTGCAACATTTACAAACCACAGATATTATGAGGAACAGATCAGATCGAATATGAGGTAAAAATCTGAAATTTTTACAAATGGTGGTGGGTAGGGAACTCAAGTCTTTAACACCTGCATACAGGGTACAGGGTTCAAGCCTGAGGCATTCCCTACCACACCACCATAAGCACCTGGGGCATTTTCACACACACACACACACACACCCCCCCCCCCAGTAAAGCACAAGCACCATACACAAACTCCAGTAAAGCACAAGCACCATACACAAACTCCAGTAAAGCACAAGCACCATACACAAACTCCAGTAAAGCACAAGCACCATACACAAACTCCAGTAAAGCACAAGCACCATACACAAACTCCAGTAAAGCACAAGCACCATACACAAACTCAAGAAAAATAAACATTGTAAATTAAAAGGCACCTTACCTGAATGAATACATCCAGAGTTAACGTCCGTACATACATCCTTCCCAATACTGAAGACCCGCGAGATCCACATGCTCCTTCGACCGCCCGACGAGATCCCTGAGGCTCTGTCGAGTCCCTGCTGCTCCTCTTGCAGTCCGACAGCGTCCCATAATCCTGGCGGGTCTGTGCACTGTAAAAGCGCTCCCTGTGTGTCCCCATCCCCTGCGGGACGGGCCGGAGTGAGCATGCGCAGCCGATAAGCATAAGCCGACCTATGCATCATCTTAAGTCCGCCTAATTTTAAAAATGTTTTTTTATTTTTCATTTTGTTTTCTTTCTTTTTCTTTCTTTTTTTATGTTTGAGGGGGCTGCAGTCCGGCAGCCCTATGCCACGAGCCGCCCCTGATTATAGGAAGCAGAAAAATGAAAGAGAAGAAGAATATCAGCATACAGGCTACTGGTTCTTTCAACTTTATTAAAATCCATTATTGCAGTGGAAAACTCAATCACAGTGCAATAACTGGCACATAATATTGTTTATATACTATGTTATTAACTTAAGAAAATCATAAATATACAATCGAAAATAACACAAATTAACAGAATTAACCTATTCATATCCCCATGGTATTGTAAAAATATGATGCAATAATCCTTTAACTGCTTAAGGTACTACTTACTTTTTAACATCAACTTTTTGTTTTATTTATCCTTTTGTTGGCCAGGTTAGTCCTATTACATTAGTGGCCTGTTTTCAGGGGAGCGCCAATATGATATTTATGCAACTAGGGGGAAATCTGGCCAGGGCATTGGGGAACTTCCCAACTCTTTTCAATAGGTGCCATGCAATGTTTTAAACCCACCTGAGCTATCACAAACTCATGCTGATGGGACCTTAATTTAAGGTCTGACTGCACTGTAGCATCAACAATCCATCTACCAGGCGTGGGAATAGAATTCAGCATACCTCTCAATCTCTTAGTGCAAGAAATCTGGACAAAGCCCAACAAAATGGCAGGACAAAGGCCCAAAAATAGGGCCATATTTTAAATATTGCTGTCATAGACTTAGAGATATGCTAAAGTAACAAGATTTATTCTAACATACATTTTCTGAAGGATTTGGAGTCTGAATCTCAAATGTATATCATTATTTAGTGACGTTAGTCCTCAGATCATCTCAGTGATTTGCCAGAAAACCACAAATTTTATGAGGAACATACTAAAAATATGAGTCAAAAATCTGGACATTCTGCGAACATCTGGCATTTGAGAGGTATGGAATTCTCAGCCTTCTGCACCAAAACTGAGTGTGTTACTTGTTGTGCTGATGATGTTGCCATATACCAAAGCTTATTCTCATAGACACTTTGTTGTTTATATAGGATACTGGGTGATGATTACTTATGGCATACAGGTGTAACTCAACTGCACATATTACTTCCTGGAATGAAGATACAAGTTATGCCACCTCAGTGTAAGTGACTGATGAGCTTTTTAGAGTAGTAACTCTAATATTAACCCCCCTTCTTAACCCTAAAATCTCTGTCCCTAATCTGTGCACTCCCTTCCTTAACCCTTATCATAAATTCCTATCCTCACCTGTAAAATTCCTGTAAAATCCCTATCCCAAACCCTAATCCTGAACTCCATCCCTAACCCTAAAAACTCTGACCCTAATAAGAGTTCTAAAATACTGTTCTTAACCTTACTCCTAAAACCCCACCCTAACCCTAAAAAGTATGTCCATAACCCTAATCCTAAAGCATTGTCTCTAACCCTAAATCTAAAATTCCTTCCTAAATCTATGTTTCTAACACTAATCCAAAAGCAAACAAAAATCTCTCTAACCCTAAAAACCCAGTCTCTAATCCTAATTCAAAGCCACTTTCCACCTGAAGTGTAAAGCTGGCCAGTACTGATGAATAATTCATATTTAAAGTGTCTACCTTGGTTTAAAATGTTGTAATTATGGTGTAGCCAGAATAAGTGACTTCAGTGTTTTGTTTTGTCATAAATGTCTTTCGTATAGTTAGCACTTTCCTATTCATTGATTTACTTAAACTAAAGGCTGCCAATATGATGAAATAGAAACTGACAATTGCCAGAAGGAAATAATGTAATATTGCATAGAAACTAATGTACTGTAAAGAATATTAAGCGTACAGTATATCATTTTAAATCACTGAAGTCAGGTGAACATGTGACTTTTGGAGGGCTATTTAAATGCCTGATTTTTTTAATTTGTATTTTTATCTGATGAATTTCTGTAGGTAATGGCATGAAAGCACTTATTCTATTGTATTAAAGTAATTTATGCAGAGCCTTTTTCAATGGTTGTGGCATTTTTGTGTGGATTTACTTGGTTTCTTGGTCCTTGTTTGTTTCTGGAAGTTTGGAATACTGTAAACAGCAGTTGCAAAAAGCATATATGAAGAAAGAGGAGGCTGTCATCATTTCTCTGTTTTGCAGTCAGTAGTGTTATCACAATTTCTTTGTAAGGACATTTAGATGGAGTTGCCCTTAAAATCATCCGAGAGCACAGAGCAGAAATCTGAGGCTATCAGCTGCCTCAGTGGCTGAAGTTACTGCTCTGGCAAATTCCATTGTTTTGGTCTTCACTTGCCTACAGACTGACTAGAGAAGCAGACCTGTTTTCCTGGGGTCTAATGTTGCTCCAGAAAAGAATCTCTTGCACTTAGGGAGCTAGTGGGCACACCTGGTTACAGGAGAGCCAAAGCACATCTTCTTCTATTTCTCCTTTTGACTAGATTTTTATTTTTATTTTATTTTATTTATATATATATTTGTTTATTTTTGTGGTTTATTGTCGGAGTATTTTTTGCACTTATTTATTTATTAATTTATTTTACTGCAATATTTTTTGGATTGGCATCTGGGCTATTTCTTGGGGTAGAGGATGGATAAGTTATAGATTTTATTTATTATGATATGGCACACTGGCACAATGAATGGCATTGTTGCTTTACACTGCATTTATGCTGGATCTCCTCCTACCGAACTGATTTTTTTGTGAAGTCTGCATGCCCTTTCTTTGTCCACCTGCATTTTCACCATTTGCTTCAGTTTCCTTTCACATCCCGAAAACATGCCTTTAGGTGAACTGGAAATCCTCCACATAGTCCATTGATCTACATCTGGTGTGTGTGTGTGTGTGTGTGTGCTCATATGTGTGCATGTGTGTGCGTGTGTGTGTGTGTGTGTGTGTGTGTGTGTGTGTGTGTGTGTGTGTGTGTGTGTCTGTATACTGTTTAACATTAAGACCCCATCTTGGATTAACTCTCTGCTTTACATCTGCTAACTGCTAGAATAGTTAATGATTATCCAACAAGACCCAGAACACAAATAAAAACTGAGCATCAGAAAATGAAAGAATGAATGGAATGATAAAAACTTAATTTAATTTTTTACGGTTTTCTTTATAATTTTCCATATGTGCTAGAAATGTGTTGGGGTGGAGTGGGACATTAACTCATTTCTTGTCGTGGCTAGGATTTTTACAAATTTTTTAAAATTAACTTCTGATGTTTCTGGGTTTTATTGTATTTTTTTTTTTTTTTGTATTTGGATGGGTCATTTCTTTCTTTTTTTTGGGGTTAGATTTCTTTTTTGTTTTTGGATCCTCCTGGCTGGCATTTCATATGTTATTGTGTGGTGATTAAGTCAATTTTGTGTATTTGTCAGTGCTTTAATATTTATATGGTGTTTTATATCTTATTTTTGTCTTTTAAAGTATGGAATGTGTGAATAAGTTTGTGCTTAGTTATATTATGGGAGGGAGACTAATGCAGAGTAATTACAATTTGTATTTGATTGCAAAAGTATTGCTATTTTTACATTGTCTATTTTTATAGTTTTGAAGTTAGGGATAGTACTTTATATAGTTCACAGGTTTGTACTCACTGTTACTTGTTATTGTAGTGAAAGGCTTAGTTACTTGACTATATTTACACCTGGCTGCAGACAATATAGGTAGAGTAGTGATAACTTCTTGATGATATGGCTAGAGGTGGTGACAAATGTATGATGATATAGGTGAAGTAGTTTTAAAATACAATAGTGTAGCTATGGTGGGATGAAGAGGCAGCCACTGTGAGTGCAAAGTATTAGGTGGTGCAATCAGAAAATCCTGAATGCTCTTTAGTATATGCCAATTTTACATTTGTGGTTGAACCTTTAGTGCATAGCTGGATTTAGGCACTAGTGAACCATGTGGCTGCTGGGGTCCCATAACCACAACAAGGTATGCTATTTTGATTTTTTACATGTTTGTCAAACAAAGAAAAGCTAGTATAGCAGCCTTGTGTACTTAATAAACCAGGTGAGTAATAATAACTCATAGGATGGAGAATCCTAAGGATTAGTACCATTTCTTCATCTTTAAAATCCAAAGATATCTCTGGTTGCAGTGGCAGAGATTTGTAAAGCAGCAAGCTTTATAATTTCATTAAATGTTTTGTCACTGCGATAGTGCTCTTGACTTAGTTGAATCCTGCTGGTAGGTATTCTGTCCACTAAAACTAACATCATGGCCAACTGTTTTCATTCATGATAACCACGGCTGCAGGGAGCTCCCTGATCTTCCTTGACTGTGTGACAGCCACAAAAAAAAGCTGCTGTTGATTGTAAAAAATGAGGAGAGAAAAAATCATTCATTCTCTGAACACTTAATCCTAAACAGGGCTGTGATATGACTTTGTTAGGCTAAAACCAGTAATCAGTGAATGCACATGAGTAAAGTAAGAGGTACAGATCAGCATCTCAGAGCAATCTCAGCACTTACCTTGGATTTTAAGATGAGCAGATACTCATGCTCTTCACGTATGGATTTCTGTTTTAGGAAGTTTGATAAACATTGGCAGGACACCATATATTATAAATCCCAACCTCTTTACTCAAGAATTATGTGTAAAAACAAAAATAATGGTGTAAGAGTCAAAATCCGAAACACTTTTAAATACTACTGTTATTTACTAAAGAAGTTAATAGAATAATATGTTTTGCACCAACAGCATTTTATGAACAATAAGAAGTATGAAACTGTAATGTCTAGTATTACTGATCATGTATAAGTCTGGATGATCTACCAGAAAATCAATGTTTTTTTTTACAAAGGGCACCGCAAAAAAACATGCAAAATAAGAAAAATTCTGAGAAATCAGAGATAGTGACAAGTACTTATTACTCCTCAATGAGGTCAATAAAAGAGACTTACCCCTGCTGTTATTTGATGTCTGCTAAACAGTTACTGAGCTGTTGGGGCAGTAACTATGTCACAGAATGATTTGCTATTTGCTGCAGTTTGTGGTCATTTAGCATTATTACAGCTTATGCAGCATGTGTGTGTGTGTGTGTGTGTGCGTGTGTGTGTGTGTGTGTGTGTGTGTGTGTGTGTGTGTGTGTGTGTGTGTGTATGAGTGGGGGGGGGGTGCAGTGTAAGTGTAACAAACTGGCTGTAATTTATTTTACTAACATCACCAGTATTGCCATTATGTCTGTCTGTGGGTATGTAGCTGCAATGCATTTAAGAGTAAGAGGCTGGCAATAATTTATTTCATTGACCTTACACATCAGAAGTGTCTGCCTTTGGTGGCTTGGCAAAAGCAGAATGTGTACCAAAGGAACTGCTCACTGGCACAGTAGCACTGCACTTTCACAGTGCAGAGTAGCACTGCACTTTCAAAGTGCTTTGCTCTTGCTAAGTAGGTGGTGTTTTTTATATGTGAAATCTGAATACCCTCCCTGTCACTGTATGGGTTTACCTGTGATCTAATTTCCTCCAGCACCCCTAAGATATGCTGTAAGTGAACTTGCATTTCTGTAGTTTCTCTGATGTTGAGCATGTGACATGTATGAGTGTGTGTTTGTGCATCCTGTGCTAGACCTGGCTTCTCAGGGACAATGTAATTGTGTGTGCTTATGAATGAAAAAAGTATCACTGATGCTCACTCTAGCAGTGTCTCCCTCCAACCTACCTATATTACAGTGTTCCACAATCCAAAGGTCGACCCAGGACCAGGAGCTGTATACCTGAGTGCAAGTTGATCACCTAATACACTTCCAGATGGATACTAGTATCCCATACAGAAAAGAAAAAGGACAATGACAGCCTTAGCCTAATCCTCCCTCTGACATACCTATCATATTGTGTGCCACAATCGAACAATTGCCCCAGAAGCAGTATACCAGAATTCAAGTTGATCATCTAATACATTTTCAGACAAATACTAGTATCCCATACAGAAAGGAAAAGAAAAGAAAAATGACAGTGTCAACCTTAGCCTAATTCTTCCTCCAAAATACCTATTTTATTGTATACTACAATCTAAAGTTCAGCCCAGAAGCAGATCACCAAATACATTCCCAGACATATACTAGTATCCTGTACGAAAGAAAAAAGGTCAGTGGAAGCCTTAACCTACTGTATGTCATTCCTATACTGAATAATTACACCTGAAGGCATATTTAGTAAAATTACCAGAACTGATACTCTTACATTAACAAATAGCATTTGCATCATATAAGACAACATAACCTGCTTGCTAAAGGACAGCACTCTCTGCTAGGTTTATCACATATCATTTCTTGTAACACTTTACAATATTCATCTGTAAAATATTCACTGTTTTATTTTTTATATTCTCCCTGGAAATTCACATTTCACTGGGTATACTACAAATGGTTTATTTCTGCACAAACGCTTGCCAGCTAAAGGCATAGCTGCTTTCCTTTTATTTGTTTTTTAAGTTATTTACCTTTTGTAAAATAATAAGATACTTTATTTCCCTTTAATTGTACTCCTCCACTAGTTGTTTTTCTTCCAACTTACATTATCTCTGCAGGTGGGCGGCTTGCTCCACTAGTCTCAATCTACTACCCTACCCACATTTCCCACCCACCCTCACATCAAGTAAATTTATACCTCTGTTTCTCTACCCCACATTTTACTCACATCTCAATATATATCTCATTACTCCACTATATAACATTCACTTTATAATTATTATATCCTCCTGCTTGTTTAATACTCTTTAAAATCCTCCTTCCACCCTTTATGTCTGAATTCCTTTTAATATCTAAATAGCACAATGCCCACCTTTTCAACCACTCATTGCTTATTTTCTCCCTCATGGCATCCATTTTCTCCTTGTACTTATGACATCATTGTACTCAGCAAAAACTAATGGACACAAATGTACTACCACAATCTCTACTAATAACTCTGACCAGACTATGAATCACTCTAATATCTCTCACTGCTTGTTATCAGAAATAAACTCCACTCTATCCATTTGTCTTTCATCTCCCACTGTGGAGATATCTATTCAAATACAGACCCCACCCTTCCACCAACAACCCTACCCCATGCTAAGAACTTAAACTTTGTTACCTTTAATTTTCATAGCATCTGCAATAAAATTACAGGATTTCATGCTTGGATATCTCAACAAGCAGCTAATGTCTTAGCCACCATAGCACCCTGGCTCAAACATAATATACAAGACTCTGAATTTCTACCACCTGTCTATAATAAAATTAGGGCAAACATATTACCTAAAAAAGCAGGTGGATTTGTATTGCTTTACCTCAACTTTTATATTTTTTCATCCTACTCAAATCCTATTTCAACATTCACTAATGTAGAAATACTTATCACTTTCTTGAAAGTAAACAACACAAAAAATATGTGCATTATTACACTGTATATTCTCCCCCTAGTCAAAATATACCAAAACTAGAAGGCATTCCGTTTTTGATATTTAATACAATTACCAGTGTAACTATTGTTTTGGGAGATGTTAACATCAACTGGCAGAATTTAACATCAGATATCCCAGCTGCCAGCATGAACCTGTTCAGATTTTCCCAACTCATCTCAACACCAAATAGTTATGATAAAATACTAACAATGGTGTGATGAAAGGAGGTAATGCCAGCACAGTTAGCTGGAATTTTGTAAATAATTATATGTCATTTGTGAATATTACATTGATTTATACAAGATACTTGTGTTACAAATGCATTAGAACTGTGGGACATACAAGATGCTGGTGTTACAAATGTTTTAGAACTGTATGTGATATGTATATCAAACTGATTTGTACAGATGTTTTGTGTTGAAAAGGTATGTGTAAAGTTCTTATGTTTGAAATGTATGCACAGTGTGCCTTACTGGAGAAAACAGAAATGTACATGTACTATTGCAACTACTTAAATGTATATGTTTTAACAGAGGAAACTGGGGTGTTAACCTCCGTTCAGCAAACATTACAAAAATATCTGAAATTAAATCACTTTATAGGCTAGGCCATAAAGATGCTATCTCACAGGTGTGAATGCAGCCAGAGACACAAAGTCTGTACTAGCAAGCTTTCTGTATTGTCTTTGGGGTGAACTAATTACTCTCTGGAAGTGTGGAGGTATGTAATCTTTTATGACTTCCAGCACCTGCCAAAGATCTGAGCTAAAGCCCACTTGTGTGTGAATTTTTACTGGTAGGTGCTAAATCCTGCTAGCTTCCAGCAATGGGGGCTTTGCATGGGAACTAGAAATCAGAAGACCAGAAATGATGTCACTCTGCAAGCTATCCCACCAGTAAAATTTTAGATATTAATTTGAGAAGTCTCTTAATGAGACCAGAGCATTCTCTACTCAGTCTTGGGCCTGACAACAACAAGAAGAACCATTCACCACATCATCTGCCTTGCTCTATGAACTAAGTTATTAGGGTATATTAATTCTCTTCAGTCAGGAATATAGTGAAGCTTAGTTTAGATATTGTTTTTCTTTATTTGTCTGAGCCTGTCCTGTAATGTTATTTTAAATGTTTCCTGTGATTTTAACTCTGATGTCACTGTTAATATATATTTAGTATTGTCTTGTTCTTTTATTATTTATTATTAAATGTATTTAAACCATTCATTGTGGCTAATCTTAGTAGAGATATTTAAGTTTTGAGAGTACTTGCATATTTATTTGGTGACAATGTGTAGGCAACTCCTAATAGCCTTACTCTTGGTCAAACTACCAGTTGTATTACTTTTAATTTCACTCAGTATATTGGGTACCCTTGGAAGAGCCTTAAGGTAGCTGGTGAGAGGTTCTGGTAGCAGTGGTAACTACCTTATAGTTTGGGCAAAAGGGGGCATAGCTAGTAAACCTGTGCCAGTTTTTCCCAGGTGTGTGTGTGTGTGTGTGTGTGTGTGTGTGTGTGTGTGTGTGTGTGTGTGTGTGTGTGTGTGTGTGTGTGTCTGTGCAAATCAAATCTCAAAGAGTGTGTGTGTCAGTTACATAGGCAGGAACACAAAGCACTGGTTGGACAGACAGAGTGTTGGAGGGCTGGCTTGGAACCCTGGCTAAAGACTTGACTCTATAGCTATGCCAGTGGGGAGTCTTATTGGGGATCTTGAGAAAGAAACAGGAACCAGCCCCAGACTGACTGTAGACTTTTTGCGCTCTTAAGGGAAATTGCACTTGATGTACAGATCTGCATCTGGATATAGTGTGTGTGTACCTGTTATCCTCCCAGTGAACATTCCCCACAGGTGCCAGTGGTGAGGATTGAGGCTCTTTGATTACTGGTCTGGTGGTAGGTCATCGCATACTTATTGGTTGGCAGTGAATGGATATCCACTTCACACATGGCTTCTTCCTCAACTGGATTTTGGTATCAGACTGTAGTAAATTTACTAAAACTGGTACCCTTCCTGGATACTAAGTGACCACCTACCAGCCACCTCCTATACAACTATTTCCCACATATTCAAACAACATCCTTACAAAATAACCCATAATCTGTCAAACTTCAATC
>NC_056736.1:653896008-654073508 GCF_019279795.1 Protopterus annectens
TCCCCCCCTCCCCACCAAAAGGGCTAATATCTATCCCAGCAGAGTGCTGCTCCCCTGACATCTCAGATGCTCAGGTAAGAGCTGCCCTCTCCAAAGCAAGAAACACAGCATCAATGGGACCAGACGGTGTCCCGGGGTGCGTCCTACATGAACTCCAAGAAGAGCTAAACCCAAACCTAAAACTACTGTTCAATCTCAGCCTTACTACAGGATATGTACCCAAAGAGAGGCATACAGCAACAGTGGTCCCTCTCCACAAAGGTGGTGCCTCAACGGATCCTGGAAACTATCGCCCCATAAGTCTCACTAGCTTGGTCTGCAAAGCTATGGAAAGGATCATTATGGACCTTATAAATAAAGATATTGGGGACCTACAGACACTGGATCCTACCCAGTTCGGCTTTGTTAAGGGCATATCCTGCCTCTTAAACCTGGTCAGTTTCTTTGAAACAGTCACCAAGGCCATTGACAAGGGGAAGGTGGTCCACACAGCCTACATGGACCTCGCAAAAGCCTTCGATACAATACCCCACTCGGGCATTATAGATAAACTCACCAGCTTAAATATAAACCCCTATGTCACTAGATGGGTTGCAAACTGGCTCAAGGACAGAACCCACATGGTTAGAATAGCTGGAGCCATGTCAGACTCCAAACCAGTTACAAGTGGCGTCCCACAAGGCTCAGTCTTGGGACCTCTCTTGTTCGATATATATTTCTCGGAGGTACAGGCCAACATGGAAGGACTGTGGCTGACCAAGTTCGCAGATGACTGCAAACTGGGCACCATAATAGACTCTCCAGCTGACACAAGCATCCTCCAAAAGGGCCTCATAGAAACAGACAACTGGTGCCAGAGCCATGGCCTCAAGCTAAACGCCAAAAAGTGTATAATCATCCCCTTTGGCAAAACCAAAATGCCCACAAATTACCACATAGGTGGTAATCCATTAAGTACAGAAGAAGTAATTAGGGACCTGGGGACCCAAGTTGATAGCAATCTCTCATTTGACAACCACGTGGCCAAAGTGGTTAGAAAAACATTTTATATAGCCCACCTAATCATGAAGGGATTCACATCTAGCTCAGGGGAGGTCATCGTGCCTCTTTACTCATCCCTCATCAGGCCCATAATTGAGTACAATGCCCCTTTTGGGATGTACCTTACCAGACACCTGCAGCAACTGGAAAGACCCCAAAAGTACCTCACCAAGAGGATCAAGGGGCTCAAACAGATGCCGTATGCTGCCCGGTTAAAGAAACTCCAGCTCTACTCAGTGGCATACCGCCTGCTCAGAGGCGATCTGTGCCTGACTTATAAAGCCATGTCCAACCCGGAATTAATGGACATGCTGCACCTCAGAAAATCCAAATCCCATCGAGCTACGCTCGAGGGACTTAAACCTCAGCACTGAAATAAATAGGACATGCTGGAGGGACAGATTCATAACCCAGAGGCTCCCTTCACTCTGGAATAAAATCCCAGTCCAGGTTAGGCAGAGTCCCTCATTGACTCTCTTCAAGAGGAATCTTGATGAGTGGATGGGAGATCGTAGGTTTACTCGGTATCACTTCTGTGTCACTGTTAGACAGAAGCGCAGTATACTAACCTCGAAAAAGGGCATAGCAAAATTAATTTAAAATGGGTGGCGAAAGCCATACACACTCTGGCTAGGCTTATAAATGCCCTAGGGCAGATAGCCTAGTATGAACCTATGAACCTATGAACCTATATATATATGTATATATATATATATATATATATATATATATATATATATATATATGTATATATATATATATATATATATATATATATATTTATATATATATATATATATATATATATATATATATTGTATTCTTCCTGGGTTGTGAATGAAAATGGTCTGATGATCAACCCACTTCACCTGGTTAACAAATGATAAATAAATAAGCAGTTAAACAACCAGACACACACACACACACACACACACACACACACACACACACACACACACACACACACACGCACATGCACATGCACACGCACACACACACACTCACACACACAAATGCAGACATGCACATACGCAAACACACACACACACACACACACACACACACACACACACACACACACACACACACACACACACACGCACACGCACGCACACGCACACACACACACTCACACACACAAATGCACACATGCACATATGCAAACACACACACACACACACACACACACACACACACACACACACACACACACACACACACACACACACACAGGGGCATGTGCACACACACATATATATTTATTGGTGGGGTCATAGGAATTTACCAGTATGGACTACATGTTCTTTATGAGCCTAGACACAGCAAAGGGTCATAAACCAGTAAATGTCTTGTGAGAAGTGTTACATTGTATGGTTTTACAATTTCTGCATGTACCATACAGTCTTAGCATTTTGCAACAATAATTATTTCAACATTATTGCTATTAAGTCAGATGAGTTCTGAGTTGGTGTAAGCTTCCAATGAGGCTGTGTTATCTCCTGTATTTTCCTTTATTGTAATTGACAGGATGTCAAGGTATAGATGAAGCATGAAGAGTATTTTGTTTGGGAATGAGAGGGTTGTATTTTTGATTTATGGAAACAAAATGTCATCCTCTTGTACTGAAGTGACAATGATCTCCATTGCACAATGGAGTAGTTCACTGTTGTGTGTAAACTGGATGGGATGAAGGTAAATCAGAGGTCATGGTTTTCTTCCAAAATCCAATGGATTACTGTCTAAATTTGAGGGCAGCTGCCTGAAATGATGGAGTATGTAGCTCTTGAACTGTTCATACGTGAACAGGAGGTGGGGGTGGATAAGGAAGATAACCAGAGGAGGGGGTGCAGTGATGGCACCATTGTAGGTGTTGTACTGACTGTGGTATTGAAGAAAGAACTGGGTCACAAGATCATGTTCTTACCTCATTGATCAGGTTATGTCTCATCCTCATGAATACAAGCTTCTTGGTAGATTTTAGAGTAGAAACATTACTCTGACAAGCCAAGAGGAACCATTGAAGATTATCTGGGCACCTAGTAAGTATGTCTTCTGACTGCTTCCCTTGGGATGTGTTCCATGTATGACACCCTGAGAAGAAGCCCTGGGGTAGACTCACAATTTGATGAAGCAAGACTATACCCCAGATTTACTAATCTTCCATGCAGGACTAGTCTAGTCCTGCACATAAGTGCCCGTTTAGGAGCAGGATGGCAGCGTGCCATGCATATTAATGAATGTGCGCTGCCCAAGCTCCCAGGCTTACACGGACCATGTACGAGTGCAGGAGGCGTGTCTGAGAGCAGAGCTCTCAGAATACACACGCCCCTGCAATGCTGAACAGCAGAAAGTGGAAATAAATGAGCGAGATCACTCATAGGTGTCCACATATACCCACCAACAGTCCCCCATGTGTACAACAGGTACAGGACATAAAAATCAAAAGAAGAAACCCCTGTATTGTTTCCTAAAACTCCGAGTACAGCTAACCGTAGGTGCGCGGGTGTGCCCATTGCTTAGCTACAGTTAAAGCAGCCTAAAAGGCTGAAGAGGATAACAAGGATGATATATGCAAATGAAGCATCTCAGCAATAGTGTAGTGGGCAGAGTGTTCACCTAACAAGCAGGCATTCCCAGTTCGAGTCCCAGTGCAGCACAATCTATTTTACATGGCAAAGTAAGTTAATAGCAATATTTGTATTGCAAAACCCACTAAATAACATATATTTATGAAGTGGAGTACTGCAGGAAATGCACATGTGAAGAGTCAGTACCATAATGAATAAGGCAGCAGTAAGCAGGTGTAAGCAGTAGTAAGCAGATGTAAGCACTAGTAAGCATGTGCAAGTGCGTGTGCATGGGGGTAAGCACTGCCAACACAGATTAAGCAAAGGAGAAGCTAACTGGGTGTATGAAACTGTGACCGGAAGTTAGCAGTGCTTACCTCCATGCAAACCCACACAGACCCACTTAAAACTGCTTTAAAGTGCCTTAATCACTCTGTATCCAACAGCCAGTGTTCTGCCCAACAAAAAAATAAACAACATCTGCAAGGCTCAAACCCAGGACCCGGCACACCATACACAAAGTATTTATCACTAAGCCATGGCAGATATACATAACCCTGTTGTTTTCACAAACATATCCAGCACAATCAGTCAACAGTACAGGAAATGTAGTAATATCATACCACACAACCTCTTAATGCAAGAATTCCGGACAATGTGTGCCAAAATGTGGGTACAAATAGGGATATATGTCAAATACTGCTCTAATACACTTAAAACCTTGCTAGTTACACAGTTATATGTTATATGTACTAGAACACATATTTTGAAGGAGATGAAGTCTGAAACACAAAAGTATCAGTACGAGTGACTGACTTCAATCCTGAGATCATCCATGCCAATTGCCAAGAGAATGAGGTACAGGCCAAAAATAAAAGCCAAACATATATCTGTAAATGTAGACAGATAGACAACTATATATATATATATATATATATATATATATATATATATATATATATATATATATATATATATATATATATATATATATATATATTTTTTGCGTCTTTCGGCTTTTCCCAGTTAGGGGTCGCCACAGCGGAACTCCGGTCCGCTAATGATTGGCAGTTGATTTTTACGTGCCAAGTTGCCAGCCCTGACACACAACCTTCAACAAAGGTACGTCCATTCACACATGTCTCCATGCAGAAGATGCTCTAGCTGAGAGTCGAATTGGACAACATCTTACTGTGAGGTGACAGTGCTACCGCAGCACCACGACTCACAAATAATCATATAACAGCAATTGTACATAGATGGAGAAATTTGTTTATATGTATGTATAAATATATATATATATATATATATATATATATATATATATATATATATATATGGGGGTTTCACATACATAATTATGTAGATATATATAAATAGATATATATATCTATATACTGATAGAAATGTATATAGCATTTCCACACGGGAACAAAATCCTGAACCACTCACTATAACATAACAGACCATAAGCACTGTTAATGGGGGTGGGGGTTGAAATGAGGGATACCTGGTAATTAGTGCTATGTTACCCCCCCCCATAGCCCTAACAGATATGCTGTGCCATCCAATATCCAGCACATGCAGTTCTTGACTTCATGACCCTCCACAACACAGCTACAATGCTTTAACAGTAATCTAATTCAATTGTAAATGTCAGGGCAATATCTGTAACATATCATGCAGAAAAGTCATCATACCGTAGGGAATGTACAATGTGGAAGGGGTACACATTACAATGGTACAGATATGCACACACATCTATACACTTACAAATATGTTCAGGTATATATATTTATATATATATATATATATATATATATATATATATATATATATATATATATATATACATATATCAATATATTTATATATATATATATATATATATATATATATATATATATATATATATAAATAGATAAGATATATGAGATATATATATAGGTACATACACATATATACAGACAGAAGGTATTAGTAGCCATACATATGTAGAAGTAGTGTCGACGTACTGGGTGCAAAGTATATCCCTCATCCACAAGTCCTGTAACTGGTACCCGTGACATGTGCAGTGTGGCAACCATTCCCACAAATGAGAATACTTACATTAAACATATACCCACTCACAATTCAAAGGACATGACATGACACACAGGTATGCATACACAGAAAACCTTTATTTGTGTACTATACAATAATGTATGCCATTGCTTACAGCACATAAATCTTGAAACATTTAATCAGCGATGATTGCAAGTCCCACATAAAACAGTAGATGCAAGCAATGTGGATATATAACATACTATGCTGTCCAGGCCAAGGCCTTCAATTAGTACAACAGTAGGCAAAGGATTTGCTTTCAAGATAAGTAACACTCAAGAATTACAGATGTAGTTCAGCAACCTCCAATTACACCCTGTAGTCAAGCCCTAGGGGGAAATGTATTAGTTGTGGTAATGTCAATGTATCTGTCACATGTATGGACCCTGACCAACATATTTTGTGGGAGTCCACAATATGACTGGGATGATAGCAGGAATGCTAGCAGTAAATAATGATAGGCCATTACCTAATAACCCTTCCCTTGACTGTATCACAGCAGGACAAAGCCTGCCATATATGTGGAGGACAGAGGCAGGAACACAGGACCATACTTGCAATACTGCTGTTACACACCCTGGAAATTGCTGGTGTTACAGGATTTGTTGCAACATACCCTTATGCAGGAATAAGATATCAGAAACACAAATGGATGTAGCCATGTACTGATAGCACACAACAGACAGATTGCCAGTGATATATCTAGAACAAGACCTGTGTGGTGCACAGACAAAACCAAACAGGCAATCCATGGCCATCATGTGGATAGGTCCACAGTTGAGAGCTATGCGGACAGACTGCATTACATCCTAAACTACTATATACACACAAACACTGCAAGACCAGCAATATACAATGCACACAACAACACTACTCACTCTGTCTGTAGGTCTGAAACCTCATACACATGTGTAGTTGGCCTGTGTCTGCAAGTCCTGCTGTAAGAGGTATTGCAGCCTGCTGTCTGTAACACTGCTGCCCACATACAGGAAGGATGTCCTCCATACTGGAAAGGTGAAGGGACAACGCCCACATGAGTCCGTATTTTATAGTACTTGGTTGCCATGACAGTGGTTATGTGAAGTACTACACAGCAGGCTGCATGCAGTTAGCAACTGTTGCACACTGACTGGTGCAGAGTCCATCTCCTGATCATGTGCATCACCTACAAAAGCCATGCTGCAAGCCATTCAAACCACCTCAATCACTCTAGTGGAGAGAGAGAGACACACACACACACACACACAGAAAAAAAAGCAAACTACAGAAAGGTGTCACAGATATCAGAAAAAAAACAGGTATGTAAAACATAAACATATGTAATTGAATGTAATATGTGGTATAGAATAATAAGATATATGATGTGGAATGATTTATATGTGCCATCTGTAGTTGCCCTGTAATGATGTTCTGCTGAACAACTGCTCTGGACAATACTGTCTGTCCCTGTAGGCAGTGGGACATATCTGCCAACTGTGCAGATCAGCAATGAATGACAAAGATGTAAGCCATAATATCTGTTTTTGGTATGTTAGTGTGGGCAATAGCTGGTGGTGGAACTACTGCTGTCATGATAGACACATGGGTGTCAGAGCACACCACTTGCAGGACAGTCATGTTAATGTGTAATGTAGCATGCACAAATGATATAGGTGTATAATAGGTGTAAGCCAGCAATCTCTCACCATATATACCACCCGAATGTTAGTCTGTAGTCACATGTGACACCTGTCTGTGTTGCAGCAAGGCAGAACAGTGCAGCTGTAAATGAAAGACAGTTACAGAATGTGGACCAGATGTCTGTATGCACCCCACATATAGATAAATATCTCTGTGATATATAATGAGATGTGTATGTGTAAAGATACACAGACACTCATACAAATATAGGTATATAAACAGCCCACAAGATATATCTACACATATATATGTATGTGTATATATATATATATATATATATATATATATATATATATATATATATATATATATATATATATAGTGGCACTGACAATGGCATGCAGGTGAAATAGTCTGTAACAGGAGATAGTGTCTCCACAGGGAGCATGGCTACAAACACATAGCACAAAGCATGGTACAAACACATAGCACAAAGCTTGGTACAATACAACATATGTCCCAATGGTAGGTAGGTAAGCTCCAGCTTATCATAGTGTTTTTCTAAAGTATGTTTAACCTCCTGTGTCTCTACTGCTCTTGTAAGTAACACTCATTCAACTACTGACTTGTACTTGTCCTCACCAGTTCTACCCTCCACTGTATTAACTCTCAACCTACTTTAGCTTAGGATTTTAAGTCTTCTCTATCTCTCAGCTATTAAGCCTAGTGCCTGTGACACAGGCTGTCCATCTTCCCTAACGTAACAAGGCAGAAGGAAAGCTCTCAGGAACGGAAGGGCTTACCCAACAGGATTCCCTGTGTGTATTTAAAGCCCAGCTAGCCTAACTTCACAGTATAAGCTTCTGCTCTTATAGGTACTAAACTGAACTTTATGAGTGTCTAAAGTATAACCTGTTGTAAGGGCCAGCACACCCAAGGACCAACCCTAGGCCATCCCCTACTTTCTCACCTGTTTTCTTCCTTTACCTCCTATCTTTAGTCTGAATGTAACTCCTTTCTTCCTCCACTAGAGGGCAGCAGTACTATAGCATGTAAAGTTGCTTTTTACCTGCTACTCAATCTCCTTTAATCCCTGTGGGGCAGCCTTCCTCTGTGTACCTCTGCAAATTCCCTTACTGGAAGTATACCCCCACAGTCAATAGATTAAATCTCCAACCTTGTACTGTTTCATACCATTGTCACTGAACTTCTGTGAGAAAGGAAGTACCCTTTCAGTGTTAACATAAGTACACCTCTACCCTACTCTACCTGTCTTTACTACTCCTTTTTTAAACCCCTTTTTTCACTTTTAAGTCCAGATTCTTTGTCTTAGTTCAACTGTCCCTTTCCCTCTCCCTTACACATTCTTCCCTTCTTTACACATTCCACTCTATTTTGCCTTATACTAATTATCTATAGAATAAATCCTTACCTTCCCTAAGCCTGGGGAACCCAGTTGCACTGTATAACTGATTGTCTCCAGCCTCCAGCTGTTACCCGCTCCGTTCGCCCTGCGGGCTCACTCTGCTCCCCTACCCTATCCCCAATTCCCACCCAGCCCCAGTGTCCTTACCTTTATACATCCCTTACCACACCCCCTCCCTAATCCCACCAATCTTCACAATCCATTAACCTAAAACACCCACCTTAATTGTCTACTACCCTTATAAGCTATTCTATACTAATCACACCACACCCTCTCTCCCATTAACCACCCTCTTTAGTTTCCTCCCCATTTTCTCTTCTTAGTCTTTATTCACCTTGCTTCCTACATCTCTACTCAACCCCTACAACCTTGTACTCATTATCTCCAAACATGACTATAACTGTAAAACCTAAACTCACCAAAACCATATTCTTAAGCATAATTTCTACTTTCCTTATTTATTCCTACATCATCACCTCATTTGAAAAACCATACCACTACCACTTTTATTACTCCCATAAACAAACAACAATTTACAATTCTATCATCCCTAAAGGTCAAATTAACATTACATCAACTCCTAGCTACCTATTACCTAAATACCATAGAATCTCACACATCAATTACCATACATCCACAATAAGGAAAGATAAATTTCTAACAAACTTTATAAATATCCCTACATTACGACTCTGTAAACCCAACTTAAAAGATGGTGACATCCACCCCAACCCTGGCCCCACAAATTCCATTCTACTAACAACCCAGCCCAATCTTCCCAACTCTTTCCTAATAGGACACCTGAATATCCGAAGCATTAAAAACAAAATAACCCATCTCCATGCCCTCCTTGATACCCATAACTTTGACATCCTCTGTCTAACAGAAACATGGTTAAAACCAACAACCAAAGACAATGAAATCATTCCACAAGGCTACAATATACTTAGGCTAGACCGTTTAAAAAGTAAGGGTGGTGGATTTGCAATCTTATTCAAAGAGGGACTTCAAATCTCCACTTTACCATTTGACCCACCTAAAAATAGCAAGGCTGAGGTACTTATTACCAAATTCCAGACTAACAAGAACAAATCCCTATATATCATTTGCATCTACCTTCCACCTGGTAATAATATTAGTACGATAGAGAATATATAAAGCCAGGTGTCCTCCACATACCTCCAAGAAACTATTATACTTGGTGATTTTAACACTGATTGGACAACTATCAAAGCTGATAATCCCTCGTCCCTAATCAACCTTCATGGATTCAGTCAAACTATAACCTCCACTACCAGAATCAACAAACCAAACAAAAAAGAGAGCATACTAGATTGGATTCTTATAAATAGACAACAACAAAGGTACAATGTTGGAACTCTACCCGACGATATTAGTGATCATACTTTAACCTATATCCTTAGGCATAAAAATGATATCTCAAATCCCCCCATTTATAGAATCATACATACCAACAAACATTTCAACCCAACATTATTCCAAAATGAACTAAATGCTTGTGACTGGAACCCTTTAAAAATTCTACCACTTGAACAAGCCATTGACTATCTAAACTCTAAATTTCTATCTATCCTTGATAAGCATGCACCCAAAAGGACCATCAAAATGAAAGCCAAACCAGCCCCCTGGCT
This sequence comes from Protopterus annectens, assembly GCF_019279795.1. Classification (NCBI taxonomy): domain Eukaryota; kingdom Metazoa; phylum Chordata; order Ceratodontiformes; family Protopteridae; genus Protopterus; species Protopterus annectens. Next base: position 653,906,418 of record NC_056736.1, read on the forward strand.
TTCCAAAGAAACCAAACAAAAAATCCTACTTAGAAATAAATCCTGGGCAAAGTGGAGAGCTAACAAAAATACTTCTGAGCAACTACTGTTTAAGCAACTGAGAAATAGTACAAAAAAGGCAATACTATCCGACAAAAAAAACTACTACTATAAACTACAACAAAACCACAAAAATAACCCCCAGAAGTTTTGGTCTAGTATAAATAAACTCCTTTCCCCAGGGCACTCTCAGATGCCAGCCCCACTTCCAGCAGACCCAAACACCCCCCAGCAAACAGCCAATGCCTTTAATTCCTTCTTCACGGAAACCATACAAACACTAGCAAGCAAACTTACTCTAGACAGCTCAAACTTTGCCAATTCCACACCTAGTACTCTACCTGCTTTCTCAATACAACCAGTCTCTACCACTCTTATCTTCAAACTCAGCCAAAAACTTAAGCCCTGTACCCCTTCTGCTGACCAGCTACCTTCTGAATACATCTAAAAAGCAGCCAAAGTAATTTCTTATCCTATATCCATCCTCATAAATAGAACCATTAAGGAAGGGAATGTTCCTAACATCTGGAAAATCTCCCATATCATTCCCCTTCACAAAGGCGGAAACTCAAACGACTACTCTAACTATCGGCCAATAGCACTTTTATCTCCCTTAGCTAAAATTATGGAAAAATGTGTTCGTCATCAACTGTTAAACTATTTAACTCAAAATAACATGATAGCTAAATGCCATCATGGTTTTAGGCCATCCCATAGTACCACGACAGCCCTGCTATCCTTTACAGATGTTATAAATAGAAATCGCAATAACAACAACCTCTCATCTGCTCTCTTTATTGACCTCTCCAATGCTTTCAACATGGTTAACCATGCCCTTCTTATCAACATTCTTGAATCCTTTGCCCTTGACTCTTTAGCAATTAAATGGTTCAGGTCCTACCTAACCAATAGACAACAAGCAGTTCTTTGGGCAGATAATATATCATCTCTTCTGCCTGTCACCCTGGGAGTCCCTCAGGGCTCTATTCTAGGTCCACTTCTCTTCTCTCTTTTTATTAACGACCTGCATGTAACAATCCCAAATGCCACCTGCATTCAATATGCAGACGATTCAACATTAATCTGTTCAGCAAGCTCACTATCTGCACTACATTCCCTGACACAGAAAGTATTCAATTCAGTTGAAACTTGGTTCACTAAACGTTGTCTCCTTCTTAATGCTAAGAAAACCAAGCTCCTTCTTTTTAAACCAACCAATAAGTCCACCCCAATAGATTTCTCTATCACTTCCAATAATGATACTATCATACACCCTGACTGCACAACCAAGTTGTTAGGAATTACTATTGATAACAACCTCACATTTGATAATCACATAAATAACACCATTAAAACTATCAACAAGAAAATTGGTTCCTTATATCGAATCAAATCCTTCTTAACTCCAACAGCTAAAACCCAAATTGCACACTCCCATTTAATTTCTACTTATCTCTATGCCTCTCCCATATACACTAACCTCAAAAAGACTAACCTTGTCAAACTAGAGCATGCCTATAACAACATCGCCAGATTTGCCATGGGTAATCCTTTTCGTACCCACCACTGCCTAAACCTCATGCAGCTGGGCTGGCTAGAAATTCAAAACCTTCTAAAAATCTCCCAACTAACCATGGCCCACAAGATATTTTATCAACCTAATAGAACTCCTATACTATCCAATCTCATAATCCCCTATAAAAACCTAGATATACTACGCTCCTCTAGCAAGCTTCTAGCTAGCATAACCAAAAGTAACAATTTGGCTGGAAACTCCTTGTTTTCTAACACTGCGGGAAAAGACTGGAACCTACTTCCCAAAGAACTAACATCACTCTCTTCCTTGCCTCTCTTTAAACAAAAGCTCAAAACACACTTTAAAATACACTGGTTATGCCCATGCAGTAAACCAGACTAACCCTTCCTTGCCTGTGCTCATATTTGTCTATACCATACTGTTTTTTTTTGGGGGGTTTTTTTCCTCTTTATTTCTCTTATGAGGAACTGAACTGGTGATCACAATGATACATACTGGTTGACAAAAAAAAAAAAAAAAAAGATGCATACTTTATTTCTACTATGTTTATGTACTATGTAACAATTATCATTCCTTCATTGTTTCATTGTTTGTATTTCATGTTTTTACTGTGTGGAGCTTTTCTCCCCGGGCCTCTACTGAAAATGGAAATATATCCAGCTAGACCAGCCCGGTCAACAAATGTAAAATAAATAAATAAAAAATAAGCTGCCGACATACCAATTGCATTCTGTGAACTGTTTGTTGTAGTTGATATGTTGGGGGGAGACAGAGATGTGTATTAAGAACTATGGTAACCCTGCTGTATGAGTTGCTCAGACCTGTTTCCATCTTTATGTCTTCCAGGGAATATTGCCCACACCTGATTGCCAGCTTTCAGTGCTGCCGAAACTGATGCCATCGTAGAACACATGGTACAGCACTATGAACTGCTGTTTGGCCGGACAGCCCATGATCAGCAGGAGAGGACCGCCCTGTGGAACAATCTAGTCCACAGGGTCAATGATGTTGGACTGCAGAACCGCAGCTATGAGCAGGTCCGGCATCATTGCACTGATGTGCTTCGCCATGTACGTTGGCATGCAGCTGCTGTATGGGGGGGACCACCTCACAACAGGGGGGGCAGGCTGCCCATCCACCCCTCACCCATGTGTAGGAGCTTCTCATCAGCCTTGTGTCACCTGCCAGCCTGCAGCACCAACAACTGGCAGGGCGCATTGTGGAGGTGGGTGCCACCAACACACCAGCTGAGGAGCATGCAGGTAAGGACCCAGGGCACATCAGTACACCACTCTTGTGTATGCATCTGCATCTGTACAGGTACATCATGCAAAATTGAGATGTCATATACATACTCTGTTGTTGTGTAGTAGTAATAAACAGTTGTGCATAAGCTGCAGTATTGTGGACTTCTACTGTTGATGTACCGTAATGCTGCACTCGCCCTTTACAAATGCCACAGCTGTGGCCACTGACATCAACTTTCTCACAGTCTTATGTAGGTCCCTCCAGGATACCACAAAGGCAGCAGCCTGTAGCCGGTCTGTATGGTTCATGTGCATGCTTGACAATACACTGGGCATGTAATAGCTATGGGATATTCCATGCACACATCTAACACACCTACCCATACTGCATGCTGTACACATTCACGTTTTGTTGCTGTGAAATGCACTGCATCACAGTAGAGACCATGCTGGGGTATTGGAAGGGTACAACAGACACATGCAAAATAACTAACATCCTGTCATTGTGAAATGTGTCCACAGGGATGAGAAGTATGGCAGGACACATGGCCTACAGTAGGGGCATGTGTGAAACAACACCCTCATGGCTGTATCTGCACACAATCAGGTTAAGTAACTGTGGCAGACGTAACACTGACCCCACAGCAATAGTGACAGCAGTGTGTGCACTTCAAGCGATGTGCACATGAGTAGACCTTGCAACCATGCAGAGTTGTGGGACATGTGTAGGGCACCCCCGATAGCCATGGTAAGGTCTGGCAGTTGTCAGTGTAATAGTATTGTACCAGTCTTACATGCACTGCTGATATTGTGATCTGTAAAGCAGACATCAAGCATACACAAATGATATCTGTTCACATATCATCCCAGGTATGAGTTGCTCTAACACATAGGGGCTGTGAGCATTGGAGCTGACATAACCGACACAGTACTACATATGCAGCAATGATTTGTACACCTGTGAGGTATGGTGCACAGTACAAGGCAGAGTGCAGAACAGGTCCACACTAACACTTTGTACATGGGTGCAGTGTTAACAAGGGGAAGGGCCATCACCTACCAACACAGCCCATGCATCACACACACATATATACTGGTGCTAGCATGAAGTCACTATAGTTGCACTGCATGCTGTTGAGCACCATATGTAATGCATGCCGACAGAAGGGTAATGGGAGAACTGTGTGTACAAAAGTTGTGTAACCCCACATGTAGGTGTGTGGGGTGGGGTGGGTTGGTGTTGATTGTGTCTGTAAGTGCAATCTGGTAGAGTGGAGTGTGGTCAATGCATGTCAGATGTGTGTACATGTGTGTCTGTTTGTGTGGGTGTTCATGTATGCACAGGCGATAGTGGGATTGATCCCATGGCAGTACTTTTCCTTGAGATTGTGCTGTACATGTACATGGAGTGACACATGAGACACCAGGACAACCTGTCTGATATGTGAACACAGGATAGCTGATAGCATAACAAGGTCTGTAGCATGGAACATGCATTGGGAGGGGAAAGTACACACAAAGTATACACATCACATTGTCAGCAGCAGATAGATATCTGGCTACCCACATATGCAGCACTATTAATGCAATGGGGAATTACCAGAGCACATCAGTGAGTGTATCCAGATATTACTGTTGTCCACATGATGAGTTGATTATGCAGCAGATGTGGCATGGACTGAGCAAGACTGTAGTATGAGACTCCGGTATGTGACATATGTAGTGAATGTAGCAGCCCCAACCATATAGGGGCCACATACACCATGACTGGACATACACAGGGTAATACTGGATGACAGCAGTGAGGCCATGTACAACCTACTCCACTCAAGTCAGGGAGGTGATTGAGTAACAGGTCATGTGTTGTGATCACACGTGTAGGCATGGAGAGGATTGATATGTTAATGGGTAGTATTAATGAGTGTATATTAGCAAGTGCCATACAGGATGGGGGAACACATGTAACTGAATGTGGGACTGTCAGTAAACCCAGGTAAAGGGAGGTAGTAAGGTGGACTGTCAATGTGTGTGTGTGTGTGTGTGTGTGTGTGTGTGTGTGTGTGTGTGTGTGTGTGTGTGTGTGTGTGTGTGTGTGTGTGTGTGTGTGTGTAAATGTTTGTACTGTTATGCAATGCTGTACAGGTCTTAAAGTGTGTGTTTGTTTCCCCCACAGGTGGTGAGGTGGGTCATGGTCCCTTCTGCATGCAATCTGAGGTAGGTGTACGTACAGACACCGATGATGATAATGATGATAGTACTGTTGAGGCACACGTGGGGTTGCCAGAGGCCAGCACTGTGCCATCATATGTCATCACCTTCCTAGCCACCCTAAGCCCACACACAGTTACAGTGCCCCTACAAACCCCATCACAAGTGGCCATAGCAGAGGGACAGTTGGCAGTTGGTGCCAGTGACCAGGAAAGTGTCTGGCAGGGCACCACATTGGCAGATGTACCATGGTGCTCATGGGAGGGCCACTGGTCATCATGCCCCTGGCAGAGGTGCCACAACTGGTACCAACAGGCGCATGTTTCAGGCTGTAATGGAGGCACAGGCATGTATGGAAATGTACACCAGACCGGGCCCGAGGCTGCAGAGGGCTGTTTTCTCATCTGTAAGTTGGAACCTCCATGAACTTGCTGCTGCCTTCTGTGAACAGACCAAGGTCATGGATAAACAGTGGGGTGAGATGGTGGGCCTCCTCGACCATGGTATGTCTGTGCTTGAATGTGTGGTGGGATTGGTGTGGCGGCCATGTGGATGTAGGCCAAAAACACCAGCAGCTGGCGATCAATGTGGATGTGCCAGGACGCAAAGCAGCTCCCGTAATGGCAGTACCAGCCCCAGCACACTACTGGGGGTGCTGTCCACACCACACAACAGCAGGCCTCATGCACGTTGCCCTGGCCAATCCCAGGTGGGACATGGTTCCAGCGGACATCTGTCATCATCAGAGAAGAGTAGCATCTCAAGGTCTGTACCTGCACGTGCCCATGGAACCCCTGGCAGGCAAAGTCAGCGTGTCCATGGCCAGAGGCGGTGAACTGCACACCCTGCCAGGTATGGTCTGCAGCTGTCCGACAACACCTATATAAGGCAGTCACATGGTAGAACTGTGTGCATGCATACCCACACACTATGCAGCCACACCTAGGACGACCCCATATCAACACACACCACATCACCATGCCCCAATAAATGAACTAAACCCCTCACACACATGGTGACATATGTATGGACCACCCTCGGCCTCTGGCAAACCAGCAACACACCTTGTGCATATGATGATACCTGTGCCACATCCCTGTCATCCGTAACATCAATGCAGGGACAGGCTAATATGGTTCTGATGCACACGGTGACTGTAACAGACTGCTGCAATGTACTGCAGTGTAAGATGTTGTCAGGGGTAATGTGTGATGCATACATGTCAGGTACTGTAGCCATGCAGCTATGATCCAGTTCAGCTGTTAGTAACACTAATTGTTATCTCCATAATATTATCCATTTGTGTTGTAGGTGTACATGTGTCAGCAGGAGGGTGGTCTGCAGTTATATTCCATAAGGGTATGGCATTGTTGTAAAACCATGGCCGTGACATATCTGGTGTACAGTTGCACACATGTCACAGGCTTGTATAACAGTCTTTGCCTGTGCCACATTGACAGGTGACCTGCCGGTACATGTATAATCTGCACCCTTATGTCAACCCATTAACATACACACACATCCTTACTTGGCAACACTGTGACTAGACCCCTACCTAGGAATGTAGTGCTAGTGAACTGTGTGGCTTTCATTGCACACACGACACCTCATTTAGGGTGAGGTGTATACCAGATCACATGTTACATGCAGAACAACCACAGACATGTACAATATGGTAATGGGGAATTTAATGTTTGTATATGGAGAATACATAGTGTGTCATACCATCATATACACATTGACAGACACATAACAAGCAGACACACATCTTAGAGACCTGGGCATATTGTTGCTAACTAACTAGTCCATGTGTCCAATGTGTTACAGGTAGAGTGCAAACAGCACATGTGTAACTGGGCTGTATCCTATCAGTTACCTGTATGGGTGATGGTGACAGTGGTCACCAGAAAGTGGTACGTGGGACATATACCAGGTGTACCATGGTGTAATGACAGTGTACACAGCACCCACATCCCCAATGGATATTGCACACACTGGAACCCATCATGATACTCTGGCATACCCACTATCACACATTGCCCATGACAGCAATTCAACCTATTGCATATCACAACAGTGGCACCACAGGGATATGCATGTAATGCACATGCCACAGGCATAGTAGGGTGTTGCATTGTGATGCCACACCTATGGGCAGTGACAACACTATCTTTACTACTGTGTGGCAATGTGTAGTGTAATACATCATGATACTCTGACATACCCAATATCACACATTGCCCATGACGGCAATTCAACCCATTGCATATCACAACAGTGGTACCAAAGGGATATGCATGTAATGCACATGCTACAGGCATAGCAGGGTGTTGCATTGCAATGCCACACCTATGGGCGGTGACAACACTATCTGCACTACTGTGTGGCAATGTGTAGTGTAATAAGAGTATGTGGCCTCAGAATGGTGTACCCTACAGATATGCAGACACGCACACACACACATGTGGCAGACCTCAATGGGATTCCCATGCCTATCAACCCATTTGTACAACACTGCTGTACTGGTACTGCAAGGCACATGTAGCTGCTAGGGAAAGGAGTGTAACAGGGTACATATCATGTCCAATACAGCAGCAGCCACATATGACTTTGGCAATGGGAGTGGAGGTGGTTGTGAAGGCTGTCATGGAATTTCCAACTACAGGTGTACTAACACACAAACAATGCTATCCTCAGTAATGCACGTGTACACATGTCAATACTGTGGTGCATTGCTGCAGGTGGTCATAGCTGTGTACCTGACTATTGTCCATGGAGGGACTGGATGTGTAGGGGGTGTGTGTGCATTGGTATCATTCCACCTGCCATGTGCCAGCAGGCAATCTATTGACAGACACCACGTTAGTGACTGGCAGGGTGAGACTAACATGCATCAGCCAATCCTCTGGGTGCCTTCTGCACATGGTCACCAAGGTGATCCAGTTGACATGTATGCAACATGTATTGCAACATATGGTTAGTGTCTGTGATGGAGACCTGTACCCAAGCATGTTCAGTTGACTGTGGTAGTGTAGTGTAGGTACCCATGGCAGGCCCATACAGGGCGATGTCTCCTATATGTAACAAGTAATACACAGCTGGCCACACATGTCGGTGTCAATCAAGCATAGGTTGTCTGTATGTATCCCAGCTGGATACCTGCCATCTGCACATCTGTAGAGGGACTGACAGATACCAGTTTGGTGAGTAGCTATGCAGTAGGATGAATGTCAACAGATGGATGTTTGACAACAATAAGTATGCCATTACTACATGTTGCAAGCCCTCACTAACAGGTGCTGTACAGAAGGTACTCTACAGTCACATTCCACATGTCAGATTATTATCCAGTAGGGGATATATATGGTGATACAGCCCACACACCAGGAACATGACAGTGAGCCCTCAGAGTGCAGCTATGTCCGTAAGTGTGCTTGCTGTCAGTAGTTATGTTAGCACTCTACCCTTCCCTGGGACAGCACTGTCGACAGTAGTAATGCCATGTTTACACTACATGCCAGTGTGACAGCATGCACCATGGGTTGCTACCCCTTCATGTCACACATTCACACAGATAACAGTGCTGTGCAGGTCTCATATACTTGTGTGTCCCAGACATGACACTCAATGCACTTTGTTACTGTAATGACAGCACATAGACACATGTACTGTACATGGCAGTACATACACATATTACAGATATTTCCCAGGGTTTGACATAGCCTTGTATGTTACGCAGAGATAGCCTCTGTGTAGACAATATGCCACAGAGTATAGCTGGAGGATTTCTAGATGGTCAGCATAGGCCATCTGTTTGATGCCTGTGATTCTTATAGTGAGGCATTCCCACTGCCTTCCCAGCTGTCGCAGCTTTCATGTGAGGTATATACCAAATGGGGAGTTGTACTCTATACAGGGTGTAATGAGGGATGAGTGCAGTGGAACAATTACTCCCTTTTTTCTGGGTGTCAAGCCCTCAATAATGAGGTGTGCCACATAGAAGGATTTCCTTACTGTTGTGGCTATGTGGTAAATGAAGGTGAGATCACTGTCCACCTGTGCCCCTATTTCTGTCAGCACACTTTCAGTGTTTAGTGTACTGCCACCTATGTGGTAATTCATGGGTACATGATATTTCCAAAGGGGATAACTATACATTAGTTAGCATTAAGCTTGAGCCCATGGCTCTGGCACCAAGCATCTGTTTCTGTAAAGCCATGTTGTTAAATATCCACATCATTTGGGGATGCAATAATGGCTCCCAGTTTGCAGTCATCTGTGAACTTTGTTAGCCAGAGTTCCATAGTGTTTGCCTGTACTTCAGGGAAGTAGATGCCAAACAAGAGCTGTGCCAGGACCGACCCTGATGTACTCCAGTTGTCACTTGTCTGGAGCAGGGATTGGACATGGCTATGTTTACAGTCTGGGTTCCATCAGTAAGTCAGTTGGCAACCCATCGAGTGACACAGGTGTTTATGCCCAGCTTCATAAGTTTATCTATGTCTCTAGACTGGGTGATGTTGTCAAAGGCCTTGGCCAAGTCCAGATAGGCTGGGTGCACTCCCTTACCCTCCTCCACAACTCCGGAGACTGAATCAAAGTAGTCAATCAGGTTCAGGAGACAAGATCAGCCCTTCATGAGCTCAACCAGGGTGGGGTCCAGTGTTTGTTGGTTACCAATGTCTTTGTTAATAAGTTGCATTTTAATGCATTCCATGCCCTTGCAGATCAGGCTCATCAGACTGATGGGATGGTAGTTCCTGGGATCCAAGATGGATTCCCCCTTGTGGAGTGTGATAACTGTAGCTGTGCACCACTCATTGGGATAGAAGCATGAGGTGAGGCTATGATTAAACATGGCACTTAGGTGAGATGCAGGGTTATTTTGTAGTTCATGTAGTACACAGCCTGGGATGTCATCAGGTCCCATGGATGCTGCATTCCTAGCAGTGGATATGGCAGTTTCCACCAGTGTGGCCATGATTACTGGAATTTGGCAACCTTTTGTTACTGAGATGGGCCCTTTAGGGGGTGAGAGAAGGGCGAATGTGGCACTAAATCAGTCTGCCTGGATATTGGCAAACTCCTTTGAATCAGTATATTTAATGCCAATCTTTTGTAGCTCATAGCAGTTCGGAGCATTGCCGTATTGATCCTGGACATAACTATAGAATGCCTTGTGGTTGTCTTTGGAATCTATGGCAATTATATTTATGTAACAAGCTGTGGCAAATTTTGAGAGATAGCAGCTTCTTACTGAGGCTGGTAAGGGAGCAGTTTACATTTTGGGATTATCTTTTTTACTGCAAAATTGTCTTCCTTCGGTTGTATACTTTATTCATGGCAGTGGGGCACAAGATTGGTTTCCTTGTTTGGAGGACAGTGTTTCAGTTCTATCTGAGATGACACAATTCATGCACGAGTGGATGTGCCCATACAGTGCCTTAGTATAGGAGTCACCAGTTGCACTTTCAGCTCCCATCTGAATGGGTGTCATGAGGTTTGCCACATTTGACTTGAGTAGCATGGCGTTGGCTTTGCAAAGGGTATTTATGGAGGATCTTTACTGGTGGGTGGGGGTGGGATGTGGATGTCAACAGTGATTACCTTATGGTCAGACCTGACCTATGCGGGGTTGACCACTGGTGTGGAGCATCTGACTCCCATGTTGGTAATGACCAGGTCTAGGATATTAGAGACCCTGGTTGGACAATGGATTAGTTGATCCAGGGTGTTGGAATGTATGGGTTCCAGGAACCATTGGTAAAGGGTGGTGGTACAAGAATTGTTTCCCTAGTTAATGGCAGAGTATTTGGAATCACCCAGTATTATGGTGTTTGGTTGTATCTTAATATCGTCCAGTATGTTTACACCGGTGTAGTGAGAACCTTGGCCCATGGAGGGGGATCTGTAGCAAGCTACAATTTGGATTGCAGTCTTACCTAGTGTAAGTTGCGTCTGGTGATTCTCAGATGCATTGTGTTGGACACTAGGCTGGAGGTGTGAATGACCTTGGTGAATATGGACACTCCTTCACCTGTAGTGTTGTGGTCTTGGTTTGTTGCCCAACATGTGTGATAAGGGTTGTAGGCAGATATTACAGGTGTGCTCTCTGGATCATTGAACCAGGTCCCAGTTACTGCACAGATATTGATGTTCCCCATTTGTAGGTGTGGCTCAGGAGAGTGCCTTTTTTAGGTTTAGACTTCTAGCATTGAGTCGCATTACCGTCAATTTTGCATGCTTGTATCTGTTACAGCAGTGGTTTTGTCCTTTGAACCTTGCCTAGATAAGGCACTATGGGGCTGCCAAGAGCTGTAGCCAGTAACCTGAATCCCAGGGGAAACACATGCAGACCATCTCTGCCAAAGCATCATGGTTTGTACATCATGTCATCCCAGGCAGACAGATACTGGATCCTTTTTGAATGACATCAAATGCTTAGCCACTTGTTGAAGCCATTGCTGTGTATATGTGTGTATGTGTGAGTATTTATATGTATATATGTACATATATATCCCCATATATGTGTGTGTGGATATGTATATGGCCATATATATGTGTGGATATGTAAATGTGTATATATCTACATAGATATGTGGATATATGTGTACACGGGTTACCTTCAGAACATCAACAGACCATTTCATTGAAACCCATTTCACTGACAGACCATTTCACTGGCAACTAGTAAATGCAGGAATGTAAGGCAAATAACAAGGATTCGTCCCCTTGTCCAATGTAGTGCAACCCTGGAGTTAGTATATATAGTTAGGGGGGTGTGGGGGGGGTGAAGCCCCCCACCTATTTTGGTTTAAAAGAAGAATATAACACAAAAAGTACAGAATTTAAACCAAAATAGGTGGGGTCTTCACCCCCACACCCCACGATGTGGGGGGGCTGTGCCCCTACCCCCTACCTATATATACTAACTCCAGGGTCACACTACATTGGGGAAGGGGACAAATCCCTGTTATTTGCCTTAAATTCCTGCAAGTAGTAGTTGTCAGTGAAATGGGTTTCAATTAAATGGTCTGTCAATGGTCTGAAGGTAACTCATGGACACATATATGTTTACCATATGTCCAGAACATGGAGTAGAGTCCTACCTCAGTACCAGTAGTCCCAACACAGTAGTGTAAGGGGATGTCATGGATGTATTGCAGGTATATAGGTAGACTGTTGCCACTGTCATAGGGCTGTCTCAACAGACATGTTGGGTGTGGGAGGTCACATCTGCTATAGACATGTGCACCATTGACTACGAACTGACATCCTAGGGGCAGCATAGTACGGACCCACTGCTAGCACAGTAATCCTCCTGTGGACTACAGCAGGGATATGATCACTATATATGGACAGTGTGGCACTCTGTGGTCAGTCCAGAAGTGTAAACATGTGCCCTTCATGTGAGACATGTGGACCATGCCTCCCAATGTGGATGTTACTAGCCATGTACATGGGTATATCACAACAATAATGGGGTACATATGCCCACACAGTGTATGCACGCGCACACGCTAGTCTGTCCAGACACATAATACCTGGTGCTGAGTTCACATGGCCACATACTATCCAGTAGATAATGACATAGAGCTGTACAGCATACCACTGCTTTGTCAGACATACACAACAGTTATGCTGGCCGGGCAGCAGTATGTCTTGCAAATAACTGGACATAACAGCACACTAGGTATTTACAGTAGGCTGCCAGGCATGTCACAAAGCACTGGGCAAACTACAGGCAGACTGCCACAACACTGGAATACATACTGCATGGGGGAATACACATGTACCTACGATTATAGCGGGCTCAACACGCAGGTCACAGCACAGCATAGCAGACACCTGTGAGAAAATGCATACCCACATCCAATGTCAATGCAGCCACAGCCACATATGATACACAAGCTTAACACTGGAGCAGCATGTAACATCAGATAGAACAGGACAGAGAACAATGGTGTCTACCACAGTCTGTACAGAGCCCATGGTTCGTAAGTGCAATACACATACAGTCATCAATCATCCTAACGCAGGGGTCTGCAACCTGTGGATCTGGAGCCACATGTGTCTCTTCAACCCTTCTGTAGTGGCTCCTTGTACCTCTGAGGATTAAAGGACACACTACCGTACAACACACACACACACACACACACACACACACACACACACACACACACAGACCCAGCAGTCCCAACACAGGAACACAATTATGGACATATGTTAGGTATTGTTCTTATACCCTTAGTTATATTATATTTATTATATCTATATATGACACCATATATGCTCTGATATCTTAATTTTAGGTGTCAAATAGCTGCTGTGCCTCTCGATAAAATTAGTTCGTCGGGTGAGGGGTCAGAAATGGTTCTTTGGATAGTGAAGGCCACAGACCCCTGCTCTATGTACACAGACCACAGTACTGTACACACAAACACAAAATGTCCAGGTAATGTCCTCGGAAACAGCCCCTACTACACACATCATGTCCAGCAGTCTTATCTGACTGGCTGGTTATCAGGTATGATGTCAATAAATAATGGTGTACAGAACATATGCACCATATATATGTGGGCTTCCTTTGCACAACACATGTGTGCACCTCTGCAGTCTAGAAGTCAGTGTATGTAACAGTGTGCTATGCTCCTGTAAGTCAGTGTATGTGGGGTATGCACCATAAGTATTCCAGGGTGTTACAACATGTGAGGAATACCAGTAGTAAGCTGCCTTATGGTATGCAGATGTACATCACCATACATTTCACCTTGTGAACATTGCTGGCCTACTGCTGGTATCCTATGGTGTTACAACATGTGAGGACCACCAGTAGTAAGCTGCCTTAAGGTATGCTGATGTGCATTACCATACATTTCACCATGTGAACATTGCTGGCCTACTGCTTACTGCCATCAGTGTGATTGTGATGATTTCAGTTATGCATTGTTATGTGACGGATACCACCCATAGTGTCAACACAGGTCTTTTCCCTAGGGATTGCATGCAGAGTGTATTTAGCGGCCGCGGGGCTATACATCTGCATTACATACTGTGGATAGTGTGCTATGCTGTAGCCACACCAGTCTTTTCTGTTGGATTACTTGAAGGCCTTGGCATGGACACCAACAAATGTGATGTTTTCAGACTACTGTAATTAATGATCTGTTTGAGTGTTGCATTACTCTGTTTGTATGTATGTCAAAGCATAATCAGCTATATGACACAGCATATACAACTGTAATAGTACAGACCTGAAGCTTTCCTATGTATACCAACCTGTGTGCTGTGTTACATCCTTTGACTTCTCTGTGAGTATATGTGTCAGGCAACACTCATCTGTGATATGGGCGACTCATACAATGTCCATCGGATGAGGTTGCAACTGTAGGGATACTGGCTGTTCAGTATGGTGTGCACCTTTTGATTATCTATCTGCCTAGACATACCTCTGTGTCTGTATGTGTAGTTACATATATATATCTATATATCTATACATATGTATGTATATATATATATATATATATATATATATCTATACATATGTATGTATATATATATATATATATATATATATATACATATATGAGTATCTGCATACATGTGTCTGTGTATAAGTATCATAGGACTGTTTATAGCTTACACATTGTACATTCACTGTGGTAGCCAGACTGTACTGCATGATATGTTATCAATACCTGCCTGACATAATACAGGTGGGATGGCTTACTGTTAACATCTTGTGGCCATGTATTGTCAAATCCGGGTTATGGCATTTGCAACAGCTGGTATTGTATTGCAGGGTGGATATCAATACATGTAAGACATATGTTGCTTGAGCCACCTCACCCACATTGACGGTGCCTGTGTTATCTATTATATCTATAGATATATATCTGTATACACATACATATAAATATATATATATATTGACATATATATGTAGACATTTGTATAGATGTATGCATGGAGAGAGTGAGGTATATAGATCTATTTAGATATATGCATGTCTATATATATATATATATATATATATATATATATATATATATATATATATATATATATATATATATATATACACACATACACACACACACACACACACACACACACACACACACACACACACACATACATGTTAAAGTACATTTTCTGTACTGTTGAATGATTGTGCTGGATGAAATGTTTCCGAAGTCATTAGATGTATGTATATCTGTCAAGGTTTAGTGGCAATTCACATTGTCTATGGTGTGTAGGGTCCTGGGCTTGTGACTGGCAGAACATGGGTCATTGGGTACAGAGTGATTAAGGCAGATCTAAGTAGGTGTGCATGGGTTTGAATGGAGCTAAGCACTGCTAACTTCTGGTTACAGTGTCGTACACTCAGTTGGGTTCTATATTGCTTAACCCATGTAGGCAGTGCTTACCCCCACGCAAACCTGCTTACAACTGCTCAAACGTGCCTTAATCACTCTGTATGAGCAGCTCCTGCAAGGCTCGAACCCAGGACCCTGCACACCATAGACAAGGTGATGTACTACTAAGCCATGCCAGATACAAATAACTCCCATGTTGTTAGAAACATATCATCCAGTCCAGTCATGCAACAGTACAGAGAATGTATGCCAACATCTGGATGTATGTCTGTGTAAATATATTAGTATCTAAACATATCTACATATGTAGATATGTAGATATATATATATATATATATATATATATATATATATATATATATATATATATATATTTATGAAACTATATACATACATATCAATATATATGAACATATATACATGCAAATGCCTACATCGACACATATATGTGTCTACACCTATATGTCTACATATACACAGCAAGTTACATATGTGTTCGCAGATATATATCTATGTAGGTATATACGGACACAGTTATATATATGTTAGTAGATATATATATCTATAAAGGTATATATGGCCATACATCTGTAGATAGCAATGGTAGAGTAACAAACACACATATGTCCTCATGCACCATTAATGGGGTTGAGGGGCCCCACACACTATACGTCTTGTATGAATAGGCATCTCCCCCCACAGCCAAACATGTCCACCCTGCAATACACTACCAAGTGTTGCAGATCTCATAACCAGGACCTGACACAGCATGGGCACAAGTTGTTACCAGTACTACATCCCACCTGTATGACGTCAGGCTGGTATTGGTAAGATATCATGCAGTACAATCTGCCCCCCATAGGAAATGTAATATGTGGAAGCCATCAACATCCCAAGGATATAGATACACAGACACAGATATGTAGATACAGGTATACATAGTTATACACACATATATATATATATATATATATATATATATATATATATATATATATATATATATATATATATATATATATATATATATATGGGTCTACTCTATTTAAGCGAAAACTTAAAACAGCAAATGCATATGCATTGAACCATATGCATCGAACCGAGAAACCATCAAAACACAATAAAAATGGAACTACACAACAAACATGACATGTAAAAGCTGTAGGCAGGGGCCCCCCACACCCCCGCTACTTAAATATACCAACTCCGACTTCGCACTACATTGAAGTAAATGAAAATCTCCACCTATGGAGATTTCCGTTTACAGTTTTCGACGGTTTGCACTTTCGATGCATATGGTTCGATGCATATGCATTCACTGTTTTAAGCTTTCGCGTAAATAAAGTAGACCCCCATATATCTCTATATATATATATATATATATATATATATATATATATATATATATATATATATATGTGACTACACATACACACGCAATTATATGTACAGTAAGATACATAAGTAGAAGGTGCTCACAATATGGAACAGCCACTATGCCTGCAGTTAACCCCTGAACGACTTGACACTGTATGGGTCACCCACACAAATGACATCCGTTGCCTGCAACATATACTCACAGAGAGGTAACAGGAAATACACCACACACAGGTTTGCAGACATGGAAACCTTTAATTGTGTACTATTACAGTTCTATATGCCATGTCATATAGCTGTTCAGACACTGACAACCATATAAACAGAGTAATGCAACTGTGAAACTGTTACACTAATACAGTAGTCTGGAAAATGTCACAACTGTTGCTGTCCAGGCCAAGCCCTTCAAATTGTACAATAGTGAAGACAAACTGGGCCACAGGATACCAAACAATCAACAGTATGTAATGCAGGTGTATAGTTCAGCAGCCTCTATCTACACACTGTACAAACTCAGTAGGTGGTAAAGATGCCATGTGACCACATGGGTTGTATCTGCTACATAACAAGGCATAACTGACACAATCATGAATACACCAACAAACAGAGCAGTCTGTATAGCAAGGGGCAGTAGACTTGCATTACCCCAGTTCATGCAAGTAATGTAAATATAGGTGACGTATATGGTACTGTACATCCAGATACCTTAAGGCATCTCACCCCTGATACCCCCACATTTTGTTACAGTCTACATCATTTATGGTGCTCTCCCCAGACTCAATAATACAGGGCCATATACCACTCTTACATACACTGACCTATGGACTGCATAAGGGCACACATGTATTGTGTAGGTGATGCCCACACATATATGGCCTCAGCCCCACTGTATGTGTGGGAGATAAAACAGCAGTGGACTGATGGCAGCAATGGCAGTGTGATATACTCGCAGCCCACTACAGAACAACCACCGACAGCATGACATATGTGCATAGCTCTGGCCAGCAAGAGGATAAGCCCACAGTTGTAAGCTATGCAGACAGACTGCATTCCAAGATAAACTAGTATGTACACACACACCCTCTAACACCAGTACTATACAAAGCATAACACAACTCTACTCGCAGTCTGTCTGTAGTTACTAAGTTCCTCCTACAAATATGTGGCTGCCCTGACTGTGCTGGTTCTCATGTAAGAGGTATTGCTACCTGCTGTCGGTAACACTGATGGCCACACACAAGAAGGATATCCATCACACAGGAAATGTAAAGGGACCATGCCCACATGATGTAGAGAATTATAGTGGGTGGTTGCCATGACAGTGGTAATTCGGAGTACTACACATGTGTAATTATATATATATATATATATATATATATATATATATATATATATATATATATTTATGGCTATCTGGATAAGTGTATGTACATATATTTCTACCATATGTCTTGGACATGGAGTGTAGCCCTACCCCAGCCCCTGTGGTCCCAATGTTGTAGTTGAAGGGGACTGCTGTTGTTTGGCATCTACTTCTCTGAAGTACAGGCCAACACTAAGTGACTCTGGCTAACAAAGTTTGCAGATGAATGCAAACTGGGAGCCATTAATGAATCCTCACATGATGTGGATATTCTACAAAAGAGCCTTACAGAAACAGATGCTTGGTGCCAGAGCCATGGGCTCAAGCTCAATTCCAAGAAATGTATAGTTATCCCCTTTGGGAAAAAACATGTACACATGAATTACCACATAGGTGGCAGTGCACTAAACACCGAAAGTGTGATAAGAAACTTAGGGACACAGGTGGACAATGGCCTCACCTTCAATAACCACATTGTCACAACAGTCAGGAAATCCTTCTATGTGGCACACCTCATTACTAAGGGCTTTTCATCCAGAAAAAATTAGGTCATTGTCCCACTGTACTCATCCCTCATTAGACCCATTATAGTATACAATGCCCCATTTGGTATGTACCTATCAAGACATCTGCAACAACTGGAAAGGCCACAGAAATACCTCACTAAAAGAATCACAGGCTTAAAGCAGATGCCCTATGCTGACCACCTTAAAAAACTCCAGCTATACTCTGTCGCATATCATCTACTCAGAGGTGATCTCTGCTTAACATACAAGGCCATGTCAAACCCAGAGCTGATGGACATGCTACACTTAAAGAAATCAAAAGAAACCACACAGAAAACTAAGAAAAAGATGTTGGTAAGTCCAAAAGTTCAGGTAACTGTAGGTTATAGTCCAATCCAATGTACACTGCTTTATTCACCAAGCCAATAAAAGTAAAAAAACGCTGCCACCAGCTTTCGCTCTGATAAGAAGTCACTGTTATAATATTATCATATCATATCTAAATTCTTCTACTTGCATATATACTTTAAAACTACACACAAGTACTACTAAATTCTTTCTTTTCTAGTTCCAGTTTTAAAATTGGTCATTCACAAAGCTAAAATCCACTAAGTCTTTTTGCCAGAGCATTATCGTTTTACCTTGCTGATTTTGCGATAAATGTTCTGTCACGCGCCTCTCCGCCTTTTTCACACAGAAATGATGGGCACTGCCCACACTGTGCCAGATATACAATAGCCTTAGAGTCACATGTATATGATCAACAGAGTATGTCGTTGTTCTAATAGTAAATTGATCCGAGGTCATTAAATACTAACCCACATTTTTCGCCAAGTTCCATTTCTATTTTGTTTTTGGTACCTTCATTTCAAGTACTTTTCATATTAATACCTCTTTTGAATATTATAGTTCAAAATATTGGCAACATTCCTGTCTAATGTTAAATAACTCCAATATTTTCTAACTACTTTACCTATTTCAGGTGCCTCTGGACAATATGTAAATATAAAAGCTGTCGCAAAATTCCTATCTATCTCGGTGCTATTAGAACTAGTTTGATCCATGTTTCCTATACCATCGGTCACTGTGTTGTTGTTATTAAGACCTGTGTCAGTGGTCAGGCTTATAATAGGATTAATATGTTTATTAGTGACTTGTTTATGGATGGTTGTCTTACCTCAGAACAACACAGTTATTTAACCATGTTGGCACCACGGATCCCTAAAATCTTTGGGATCCCAAAATTGCATAAAAATGTAATGAACCCCCCTTTTAGAGCATTGGTTGATGCACGCCAATCAATCACGTATCCCTGTGCCAAGTTTGTGGACAAGATTTTGAAGAATTTTGTGTCCTTAGAAAAACAAATTTTAAAGGACTCGTGGTCATTTTTACAGAGTATGCAAGCCATGACTTTTGATAACACAGTAAATTTCTTAACTGTGGATGTCAGTGACCTATATTCTTGTATTCCACATGATCTGGGGGTAGAATGGGTAGTGGAACATATCAGGGCTAAAGGGGCTAACGATAATGAATGTAACTTAGTAGAACAACTTCTTGACATTATTTTAAAGAATAATTTTGTGGCATTTGAAAACAAGTTATTTGTCCAAAAAGTAGGTGATGGGGTCACCAGTGGGATCAAGTTTAACTTGGTTTTAGCGTATGGGGAAAATAACAATGTTTACAATAGCCACTTGGCCCACCAGATTATTAGTTACAAAAGATTTTGGATGATATTTTCATTCTCTTTAAAGGAGACCAAAAGATCTTCTTGTTAGCTTCTTTAATTCTACAACTACCTTTTTAAAGTTCACCTGGAATTTTCAAGAAAATATCATTAATTTCTTGGATGTGGAGTTGAGTAAAAATAGGGGTCACTTTTCAGCCAAAATACATAGAAAAGCTACATATTCCAACAGTTTTATGCACCCCTTCACCAAAAGAAAGCTGTTGTGAAGGGACAACTGGTGAGAGTGGCAAGAATGGTGACCTTGAAAGATGACTTTGAAGAAGAATGTGACCTGCTATACCTTATGTTTATATGAGGTTATCCTGCTTCCTTCCTAAATACAATTTTCCAGGAAGTAAAGGATAAAAGGGACAAAGGGATATATAAACCTATTTTGGGAAGTGACCTAGGGACTATAACACTAGACCTGGCCACTGACACAGGTCTTAATAACAACAACACAGTGACCGATGGTATAAGAAACATGGATCAAACTAGTTCTAATAGCACCGAGATAGATAGGAATTTTGTGACAGCTTTATATTTACATATTGTCCAGAGGCACCTGAAATAGGTAAAGTAGTTAGAAAATATTGGAGTTATTTAACATTAGACAGGAATGTTGCCAATATTTTGAACTTTAGCCCATAATAATATTCAAAAGAGGTATTAATATGAAAAGAGTACTTGAAATGAAGGTACCAAAACAAAATAGAAATGGGACGAAATGTGGTGCTTGTAAATATTGTAAGTATTTAATGACCTCGGATCAATTTACTATTAGAACAACGACATACTCTGTTAGGGGATCATATACATGTGACTCTAAGGCTATTGTATATCTGGCACAGTGTGGGCAGTGCCCATCATTTCCACGAGGAAAGACGGAGAGACGCTGACAGAATGTACGAACATTTATACTAATCAGCAAGGGTAAAACGATAATGCTCTGGCAAGACACTGTGCCAGGTACCCAGACCATGTATTTTCGCTCATGGTCATAGACCAAATTGTGAAAGACTTAGTGGATTTTAGCTTTGTGAATGACCAATTTTAAAACTGGAACTAGAAAGAAAAGAATTAGCATGGCAGCTTCGTTTAGCTGCAAACAGAGACCCAGGGTTAAATGAGTGTTGCTCAATTTCATGTATTTTAAAGATAAAAAGTTTACTGAGATAGTTCATTTTCTTTTTTTGTTTGTGTATGTCATTGAATGCCCTTGAAGGTGTAACTAGAACCAAAACACAGCTTTGTAAGTAAGCAGTACTTAGCAATACTTACTAGTATTAGCATAGTTTAAGGTTTTATTATATATGACTTTTTAGTAGTACTTGTGTGTAGTTTTAAAGTATAGATGCAAGTAGAAGAATTTAGATATGATATGATAATATTATAACAGTGACTTCTTTTCATGTTTTTAATGTAAAATCTTTTAAGTGAGAATTTTGGTCAGTCTTTTAAAGAACTTCTGGTTCAGTATTACATAAAAGAAGTTATTTGAGTGTATCGCTTTAAACACAAGGGATACAGCAATTAATGTGATTACTGACATCTGTCTTAACCTAGTGCTTTGTTTTAAAATGCTTTGAACTAGTGTTGTTGGTTGTCTGAAGAAGTTCTGATATTTATCAGAACGAAAAACACTGGTGCAGCGTTTTACTTTTATTTTGGCTTGGTGAATAAAGCAGTGTTTTTATAACTTCTGGTATACTATAACCTACAGTTACCTGAACTTTTGTACCTGCATGTGCCTAGCCCTTCTTTTCACACTTAAAGAAATCCCAATCCCTCAGAGCCACACACTCCAGGGATCTAAACCTTGTCATCACAATAAACAAAATATGATGGAGGGATAGGTTCCTGACCCAGAGACTCCCCAGAATCTGGAATAGACTGTCCATGCATGTCAAGCAGAGTGCCTCTTTGCCCTCTTCAAAAGGAACCTTGATGATTGGATGGGAGAAAGGAAATTCTCCACGGGTTTCAGTTCAGTCACCCTGCTAGACAGGGGTCCAGGGAAGTAAATAGTGTGGGAAGAAACAGCCAGGGAATTGTTATAGCTTGGCTTGTACAGGCCCTAGGGCTGATAGCCTAGCACCAACTTATGAACCTATGAAGCTATGTCAGGTATGACTAGTAGACTATTGGTACTGTCATTGGGATTGTCTTCACAGATATGGTGTGTGTGGGAGGTCACATCTGCTCATAACATGTGTGCCATTGGTTACTGAACGACATCCAAGGGACATCATTGTACATTACCGCTGCTAGCACATAATGCCACTATGGACTGCAGCAGAGATATTGGCCAATATATATGGAAAGTTTGACACACTCTGTACAGTCCAGAGATATACACATAAGCCCTTAGTGCTACACATGTGTACTATGCCTAACAATATGGATGTGGATGGCCATGTAGATGGGTATAACACATAATGACTGGTATATAATGTCCACCATAGGTCATGCATTCACAAACCCCTGCCTGACCTGTAACAGTATGACCGCTGGTACAGTGGTGCCATAGCCACATACTACACGATAGGTATTGACATACATTTGCACTGCATCCCACTGCCCTGTCTGACATACATGACTGTTAGGGGAGGTTTGGCAGTGGGACATCTGGCTAGTATCTGCACATGAAATCCAACTGGGAAGAGGCTGAGGGTGGTGAGGATGTAAATGCTGCCGACCAACCCACAGTGAGGAGACGGAGAAGAGTGTATAGACCCAGGGTAACCTACCAAGGGCTACATGAGCTGGAGATAGTGGAGCACTATAGGATGGACAGGGACCTCTTACAACAAATTTTTGAGCTGTGCAGGCCATGCCTCAGAAACGGAACTAACAGAGGGTAATCCATCCCAGTGGACACCAAGGTTTGTATAGGCCTAAGAATACTAGCTACAGGTACCTTCCAAAGGCCAACTGGAGATATGATGAGGATTTCACAGGCATCAGCATCCAGGGTACTCCACCAGTTCCTGGATGCCATGTCAGCACATGATGAGCACGTATATTTCCCCATCACCTGTGAGGCACTGGCCAGCAATATGGGTCTCTTCTACCAAATAGTAGAATACCCTGAAGTAGTGAGTGCAATAGACTGCACGCACATATGCATCAAAGCACCACCCACTGAGCAGGGTAGGGTCTACATCAATTGCAAGGGCTTTCCCTCCATCAACTGCCAGGTTGTGTGCGATGCTGAGGGCATAATACTGAACGTGTGTACTGGCTGCCCCTGAAGCTATCACGATTCCCACATCTGGCATCTGATGCAGCTGTACCAGAGATTTGCCAATGGGGACATCCCTCATGGTCACCTAGTGGGAGATGCTGGATATGCACTGGAGCCGTGGCTGATGACACCCATCATAAATGCACATACACCCAAACAAGAACTCCATAATGAGGCACATGCACAAACAAGAATCATGATAGAGCACGTGTTTGGGATGCTCAAGTCACGGTTCCAGTGCCTGGACACACCCGGTGGAGCTTTGCAGTACTCACCAACTACATGTACCCAAATTGTCCTTGTATGTGCCATGCTACACAATATGATCCTGTGGAAACAGCTGCAGCAGGAACAGCATGGGGCAGGGCCACACAGCCCCCAACCATTGCCAAGGCCTGCACAGGCACAGAGTGACTTGGAGGAGGAACAACCTGAGCCTTCCCCAGTAGGCAATACCCACTATAGATACCTGACATCCCCTGCAACTACGACATTGGGAATATACAGGCTGGGGTTGACCTACACTGCAGGTCCAGGACATATGGTGGGAATATATGTGCATATACATATCCAGATAGCTAGATATACGATTACACATGTGTACTACACCCAATTAACACTGTCATGGCAACCACCTACTATAGATTCCCACATCATGTCTGCGCGGTCCTATTACATCTCCTGTGTGATGGACATCCATCCTGTGTGTAGGCAGCAGTGCTACTGACAGCATGTAGAAATACCCCATACAGGAGAACTGGCATTGTCAGGGCAGCTACATATTTGTAGGAGGATCAGGAAGTACACACAGACTGCGAGTGGAGTTGTGTTATGCTTTGTACAGTACTGGTGTTACAGGGTGTGGGTGTACATACTAGTTTGACATGGAATGCAGTCCATCTGCATAGCACACAACTGTGGGCTTACCCTCATGCCGGCCAGAGCTGTGCCTATCATGTCATGTCTGTCCACCACACAGATCTTGTGTCAGATAATACACTGGCAGTGTGTGTGTTGCATGTTACCGGTACATGGCTACATCTATGACCGTCCCTACCAGCAATTCCCTGACTAAGGGTATGTTACAGACTATCCTGTAACACCTGCACCTTGTGTAGTGTATGGCAACAGTTGTCTACATATGTGCCTGTATTCCAGCCTCTGTCCATCACCTACATACCAAGCTTTGCACATATGTCATGATGTTGGTGGTTGATCCATAGTGGGCTGGGAGTATAGCACACTGCCATGCCTGCCATAAGTCCACTGCCGTTGTAACCCCCACACATATGGTGGGGCTGGGGCAATATATGTGTGGGCACCACCTATATAATACATGTGTGCCCTCATGCACTGCAGAGCCCAGTGGATGTAACAGTTGTATATGGCCCTGTATTATTGAGTCTGGGGGGAAGCACCAGAAAAGATCTAGGCTGCTACAAAATGTGGGGGTATCAGGGCTGAGCTGCCATAAGATATCTGGGTGTACAGTACTATATACTTCACCTATATACACATTACTGACATGGATCTGGGTACTGCAGGACTACTGCCCCCTGCCATACAAACTGTTCTGTTTGTTGGTGTGCTCATGATGGTGTCAGTTATGCCATGTTATGCAACAGTTACAACTCATGTGGTCATAAGACGTCTATACCACCTACTGTGTTTGTACAGTGTGTAGATAGAGGCTGCTGAACTACACACCTGGAGTACATACTGTTATTGTTAGGTATCCTGTGGCCCAGTGTGTCTTTCCTATTGTACAATGGTAATGGCTTGGCCTGGACAGCAACAGCTGTGAACCTTTCCAACCTACTATATGACTGTAACTGGTCCACTGTAGCATCACTCCATTGATATAGTTGTCAGTGTCTGAACAGCTATATGGCATGGCATACAGAACTGTAATAGTACACGATAAAAGGTTTCCATGTCTGCAAACCTGTGGGTGTTGCTTTACCTATGACCTCTCTGTGGGTGTATGTTACAGGCAACGATTGTCATTTGTATAGGTGGCACATACAGTGTCCAGTCATTCAGGGGTCAACTGCAGGCATAGTGGCTGTGTCATATTGTGTGCACATACCACTTATGTATCGTACTGCACATATAACTGCATGTGTATGTGTAGTCACATGTATATGTACACACATATATATATATTTATAAATATGCATACCTGTATCTGCATATCTGTGTCTGTGTATCCAAAGCCTGGTAATGTTGATGGCTTCCACATAATACATTCCCCATGGGAGCTAGACTGTACTGCATGATATGTTACCATTAACAGCCTGACATCATACATGTGGGATGTAGTACAGGTAACATTGTGTGCCCATGTTGTCACTGGCCCTGCTTATGGGATCTCCAACACTTGGTAGTGAATTGCAGGGCAGACGTGTTTGGCTGGGTGGGGATGCCTATTTGTACAACTTGTATAGTGTGTGGTGCCTCTCAACCTATTAATGTAACATGTAGCCTGTTACACTCCGATCCCTAACAGCTACATGTGGCTTGCAGTACCAGCACAACAGTGTTGCACCAATGGGTTGGTAGGCATGGGAATCCCATTGAGGTCTGCCACATGTATGCATGTGTGCATGTGTGCATATCTGTAGTGTACACCAGTCCGAGTCCACATACTCTTATTATGATGCACATTGCCACACAGTAGCATAGATATTGTTGTTGTCACCCATAGGTGTGGCAACGCAATGCAAAACCCTACTATGCCTGTGGTGTGTGCATCACATGCATATCCCTGTGGTACCACTGTTGTGATATACAATGGGTTGTTTTTGCGTCATGGCCAATGTGTGATAGTGGATATGTCAGCGTATCAAGATGGGTTCTAGTGTATACAATATCCAGTGGGGATGTGGGTGCTGTGTACACTGTCTTTACACCATGGTACACCTGGTATATGGTCCACATACCACTCTCTGGTGGCCAATGTCGCCATCACCCATACAGGTTACAGATAACAGGATACAGCCCAGTTACACATGTGCTGTGTGCAGCCTACCTGTAGCACATTGGACACATGGGCTAGTTAGTTAGCAACTATACAACTAGGTCTCTAAGATGTGTGTCTACCTGCTATTTGTCAGTCAATGTGTATATGATGGTATGACACACTATGTATTCTCCGTATACAAACATTACATTACCCATTACCATATTGTACATATCTGTTGATGGTCTGCATGTAGCACATGACCTGGTACACACCTCACCCTACAGATGGTGTCATGTGTGCAATAACAGCCACACAGTTCAGTAGCACTACATATCTGGGTTAAGGTCTAGACACAGTGTTACCAAGTAAGGATGTGTGTGTATGTGGATGGGTTGACATAAGGGTGCAGATTATACCTGGACCAGTAGGCCACCAGTCACATTTGTATGGCCAATAACCATTATACATACCTGTGGCATGTGTGCAACTGTACACCACATATGTCATGGTCATGGTGTCACCACACTGACATACCCCTGTGGAATATGACTGCGGACCACCCTCCTGCTGACACATGTATGCCTACAGCACAAATGTATGACAGTATGGGGATATCAATTGGTGTTACCAACAGCTGAGATGCATCATAGCTGCATGGCTACACTACCTGACATGTATGCAGTACACATTACCCCTGACTACATTCTACACTGCAGTACATTGCAGCTCTCTATCACAGTCATGGTGTGCATCAGAACCATGTTAGCCTGTCTCAGCATCAATGTTATGGATGGCAGGGATGTGGCACAGGTATCATCATATGCACAGGGTGTGTGAATGTCATCTTAGCTGCATGGCTACACTACCTGACATGTATGCAGTACACATTACCCCTGACTACATTTTACACTGTAGTACATTGCAGCTCTCTATCACAGTCATGGTGTGCATCAGAACCATGTTAGCCTGTCCCTGCATTGATGTTATGGATGGCAGGGATGTGGCACAGGCATCATCATATGCACAGGGTGTGTGAATGTCATCTTAGCTGCATGGCTGCACTATATGACATGTATGCAGTACACATTACCCCTGACTACATTCTACAGTGTGGTACATTGTGGCACTCCATTGCAGTCACCGTGTGCATCAGAACCATGTAAGCCTGTCCATTCATCGATGTTATGGATGACAGGGATGTGGCACAGATATCATCATATGCACAGGGTGTGTTGCAGGTGTGCCAGAAGCTGAGGGTGGTCCAAACATGTGTTACTATGTGTGTGGGTGAGGGGTGTGGTTCCATGATTGGGGTGTGGTGATGTGGTGTTTGTCAGTCTGGGGTCACCATAGGTGTGGTTGCATAGTGTGTGGATATGCATGCACACAGTTCTGCCATGTGGCTGCCCTATATGGGCATTGTTGGACAGTTGCAGACCATAACTGGCAGGGTGTGCAGTTCACTGCCTCCGGCCATGAACACGCTGAGTGTGCCTGCTGGGAGCTCCGTGGGCATGTGCAGGTACAGACCTTGAGGTGCTACTCTCCCCTGATGATGACATATGTCCGCTGGAACCAAGTCCCACCTGGAACTGGCCAGGGCCACATAGATTGAGTAGTAGTTTGTTGTTGTTTGTTTCTAGCTCTTCTTTGAGTTCATGGACGAGCCCGGGACACCATCTGGTCCCATTGATGCTCTGGGAATCACCACCCAGGTTCCTAACATAACTAAAATGTGAATATCCAGTGAGATTAGCTTATGGTCTGATCTTACCAGTGAGGGATACACTCTGGAGGAGCATATCCCCCCCCCATGTTGGAGGTCCAGTATGTTTATGTTTTTTCCTTCTTGTGAGTGTATAAAGTTGTTCCATAGCATTTGAGTTTATAAATTCTAGGAACCTTTGGAGGGTGGTCTGTAGCAGGCTATAAACTGGAAGGCAGTTTTACCCACTGTTAGTTGCACATGGGTATAACCTGTGCTGGGGCTCTGCTGCCCTGAACCAGGAGCCCTGAACTCTGTTACTATATCAATGTTCATTCTGCTAATGGAGAGAGTTGAGTTGCATGCATGCTTGAGGTTTAGACTTCTGCGCTGAGTAGCATTTTATTTTAGTTTCTATCCCTTGTGATACCTATGGAGGTGGGTTTGTTTTTGAGCCTTGCCTAAAAAGGCACTATGGGGGCTTGTTGGAGCATCATCATCTGCTGACAGGCATTGATCCCCTTTGAATGACACCAGTACTTAAGCCAATTAAGGACAATGACTGAGTTATATTTGCCTTTTGTTGACCTGACCTGAGTGCTTGTGTTATGTGGCCTGATCTAGCCCCTGACAGGGCTCTCACGCGATCTCTCTCCTTGTTCAGCCTGGTGTGATGATAGACCTATTAGTACTATGTATGTGGTGTTTTGTCTTAAGGGCTGTGACTGTTTGGCACACTGGCTTTGTGAGATATGTGGTGCACGTGTTTTGTTTCGTTTTTGTTTTGCAAGTAGCTGCTTGGCTTTGAGGTCTCGCTTGCCCTGCTGCTTAGGATTTTTTTTTAGCCTCCTCCAGTATTGTGTTTGTGTGATTATGTGTTTGGTTTGCTGTCGGTAGGTAGGTCTATGTGAGACTGGAATTGTAGTGAGTATGGTTCTCCTCCCCTGACTGGTTATGCCAGTACTGAGAGTTGAGAGCTTAGCCTCCCAGTTGCTATATATGTGCATCTCTCACATGTGTTGGAATTTGTTGTAATGAGGCAGTTGTAACATTGCCTCAAGATTCCCATTAGATTCACTGGACCAGAGAGAGGAGATTGACAACTGACCTTGGACATGCTAGAATAATACACATGCACAAGGCCTGCTGTGGTGTGGACAGCAGCCCCTGTGGTGTGTTGGGGCTGGTACTGCCACTACGAGAACGGCTGTGCATCCTGGAATATCCACATTGACCATCAGCAGCTGGTGTCTCTGGCCTACATCCACACGGCTGTCACACCACTCCCACCACACGTTCTATCACAGACATACCATGATCGAGGAGG
The DNA here is from genome assembly GCF_019279795.1 of Protopterus annectens. Classification (NCBI taxonomy): domain Eukaryota; kingdom Metazoa; phylum Chordata; order Ceratodontiformes; family Protopteridae; genus Protopterus; species Protopterus annectens. The sequence goes on from NC_056736.1 coordinate 653,936,053, forward strand.
CCAACCATCTCACCCCACCATCTATCCATGACCTCGGTATATTCACGGAAGGCACCAGCGAGTTCATGGAGGTTGCCACTTACAGCTGCAAAAGCAGACCTCTGCAGCCTCAGGACCTGTCTGGTGTGCATTTCCATACATGCCTGTGCCTCCATTATGGCCTGAAACATGCTCCTGGTGGTACCAGTTGTGGCACCTCTGCCAGGGGCATGATGACCTACGGTCCTCCCACAAGCATCATGGTACATCTGCCGATGTGGTGTCCTTCCGGACATCCATCTATGCCGACTGTGACCCAACACAGTTGGCATGGACACCACACTTTCCTGGTCATTACCACCAAGCGCCAACTGTCCCTCTGCTATGGCCACATGTGATGGGATTTGTAGGGGCACTGTAACTCTGTGCAGGCTTGGGGTGGCTAGCAGGGTGATGACACATGTTGGCGCAGTGTTGGCCTCTGAGAACCCTACCTGTGCCTCACCTATACCTTCATCATCATCGGTGTCTTTAGGGACACCTACCTCAGTTTGCATGCAGGAGGAACCCTGACCCACTTCGCCACCTGTGGGGGAAACAAATACACATGTCAAGACATGTATGGCAGTGCATAACAGTATACACACTCACACACACTTACACTGACAGCCACCTTACTACCTCACTTTCCCTGAGTTTACAGACAGTCCAACATTCAGTTACATATGTTCCCCATCATGCATGGCACTTGCTAATATACACGCATCACTACAGCCCATTAACACATCATTCCTCTCCATGCCTACATGTGTGCTTACCACACCTGACATGTTACTCCATCACCTCCCTGACTTGTGTGGAGACACTGCTGTCACTCTTTATTACCCTGTGTAAGTAATGGTGTACAAGGCCCCTATATGGTTGGGGCTGCTATATTCACTACATATGTCACACACCAGAGCCTCATACTACAGCCTTGCTCAGTCCATGCCACATCTGCTGCACAAGCGACCCATCATGCGGCGAACAGTATTACCTGGATACACTCACTGATGTACTGTGGTAATTCCCCATTGCATTTGTAGTGCTGCATATGTGGGTAGCCAGTTACCTATCTGCTGCTGGCAATATAATGTGTATACCTGGTATGTACTACACCTCCCAATGCATGCTCCATGCTAAAGATCTTGTTATGCTATCAGCTGTCCTGTGTTCACATACCTGACAGTTTGTCCTGGTGTCCCATGTCTCACTCCATGTACAGCACAATCCCAAGGGGAAGTACCACCATGTGGTCAATCCCACTATTGCCTGTGCATACATGAACACACACACACACACACACACACACACACACACACACACACACACACACACACATGAAGTTCAACAGCATGCAGTGCAGCTATAGTGACATCATGCTCATGGCAGTATACATGTGTGAGGCATGGGATTTGTTGGTAGGTGATGGCCCTTCCCTGTGTTAACACTGCACCCATGTACAAAATGTTACTGTGGACCTGTTCCTCACCCTGCTATGTACTGTGCACCATACCTTGCAGGTGTAGAAACCACTGATGCATCTGTAGTACTGTGTCGGTTATGCCACAATGTTCACAGCCCCTATGTGTTGTAGCAACTCATACCTGGGATGATATGTAAACAGCTATCAGTTGCGGATGCCTGATGTCTGCATTACAGATCACATCAGTAGTGCATGTATGACCAGTACATGACTATTACACTGACAACCAGTGGACCTTACCATGGCTGAGAGGGGTGCTCTACACATGTTCCAGACCTCTGCATGGTTGCAAGGTCTACTCATGTGCATATCCCTTGGAGTGCACACAGTGCTGTCATGAGTGCTGTGGGGTCATGGTTATGTCTGCAACGTTTACTTAACCTGAGTGTGTGCAGCTGCAGCCATGGTGGTGTTAAGTCACACATGTCCCTACTGTAGGTCATGTGTCCTGCCACACGTCACATCCCTATGGACACATTGCACATTGACAGGATGTTAGTTATCTGGTATGTGTCTGTTGTACCCTTCCGATACCCCAGCATGGTCTCTACTGTGATGCAGTGCATTTCTCAGCAACAAAATGTGAACGTGTACATCATGCAGTATGGGTAGGTGTGTTAGACGTGTGCATGGGGGATATCCCATAGCTATTACATGCCCAGTTTATCATCATGCATGAGCATGAACCATACACACCGTCTACTGGCTGCTGCCATGGTGATATCCTCGAGGGACCTACATAGGAGTGCAAGAAAGCTGATGTCAGTGGCCACAGCTGTGGCATTTATAGAAGGTAAGTGCAGCATTATGTTACATCAACAGTAGAATTACACAATATTACAGCTTATACACAACTGTTTATTACTACTACACAGCAGCAGACTATGTATATGACATCTCAGTTTTGCATGATGTACCTGTACAGATGCAGATGCGTACACATGAGTGGGGTACCAATGTGCCCTGGGGCCTTACCTGCACGCTCTTCAGCCAGTGTGTTGTTGGCACCCACCTCCAAGATGTGCCCTGTCAGGTGTTGATGCTGCAGGTGGACAGGTGCCACAAGGCTGCTGAGAAGCTCCTCCACATGGGTGAGGGGTGGATGGGCAGGTTGCCCCCCCTGTTGTGAGGTGGTCCCCCCTTATGGCAGCTGCATGCCGACGTACATGGCGATGCAGGTTGGTGCAAAGATGCCGGACCTGGTCATAGCTGCGGTTATGCAGTCCGACATCATTGACGCTGTGGACTAGCTCATTCCTCAGGGCGGTCCTCTCCTGCTGATCATGGGCTGTCTGACCAAAAAGCAGTACGTAGTGCTGTACCAGGTGGTCTATAATGATCACTGTTTCAGCAGTGCTGTACACGGGAAGATGACTATGCAACATGTTTCCTGGAAGACATAAGGATGGAAACAGGTCTGAGCCACCCATACAGCAGGGTTACCATAGTTCTTAATACACATACTTGTCTCCCACCACCATATCAGCTACAACAAACCATTCACAGACTGCAGTTGTTATGTCAGCTGCTTACCTACCATTGGGACATATGTTGTATTGTACCATGCTTTGTGCTATGTGTATGTGCCACGATTTGTGCTATGTGTTTGTAGCCATGCTCCCTGTGGGGACACTTATCTTTGCTGGCCTGTTACAAACTATTTAATCTGCATGCCATTGTTAGTGCCACTATATATATGTGTATAAATACACATCTATGTACATATATGTGTAGATATATGTTGTATGTTGTTGATATACCTATGTCTATATGAGTGCCTGTATCTGTACACATACACATCACATTCCATATCACACAGATATGTGGAGTTGATACAGACATCTGGTCCGCATTCTGTAACTGTCTTTCATTCACAGCTGTAATGTTCTGCCTTGCTACAACACAGACAGGTGCCACATGTGAATACAGCCTAACATTAGGGTGGTAACTATTGTGTGAAATTGCTGGTACACCTATTACACACCTATGGCATTTGTGCATGCTACATTACAGATTAACATGACTGTCCTGCAAGTGGTGTGCTCTGATACCCATGTGTCTATCATGACGACAGTACATCCACCAACAGCTATTGTCCACACTAACATAACATGCACAGATATTATGGCTGACATCTTTGTCATTCATTGCTGATCTGCACAGTTGGTGGGTATGTCCCACTGCTTACAAGGACATCTCTCTCTCTCTCTCTCTCTGTCTCTCTCTACTTCCAGTTGTGTTCCTGATGTGTTATTCCTGCATAAGGGTATGTTGCAATAAATCCTGTAACACCAGCAATTTGCAGGGTGTGTAACAGCAATATTACAAGTATGGCCCTGTGTTCTTGCCTCTGTCCTCCACATATAAGACTGGCATCGTCCTGCTGTGATACGGTTAGGGGTTGTTTGGTATTGGCCTATCATAATGTACTGCTAGCATTCCTGCTATCATCCCAGTCATATCATAGACTCCCATGACATTTGTTGGTCAGGGTCCCTACATGCAACAGATACATAGACATTATCACAGGTAATAAATGTCCCCCTAGGCCTTGATTACAGGGTGTAACTGATGGCTGTTGAACTACATCTGTTATTGTTCATTGTTACCTATATTGATGGCAAATCCTTTGTCTACAGTTGTACGAATTGACGGGCTTGGCCTGGACAGCATAGTATGTTATATATCCGCACTGTCTGCATTTACTTTTCTGTGTGGGCCGTGCATTCCTCACTGATTAAATAAGTCCAGATCTAGGTGCTGTTGGTAATGGCATACATTATTGTAAAATACACCATTAAAGGTTGTCTGTGTATACATATGTGTGTGTCATCTCATGTCCTTTGAATAGTGAGTGGGTCTATGTGTAATTCAGTACTCTTGTTCAAGTGTAAATGTCATTTAGTAGGTTATACAGCAAAACAATGTTGTTATACCGATTTCACACAGAAAATAGAATGTGCTGCAGTGGGACTTGAACCAAGAATAGGTGGATGCTCTGCCCATTACACTATTGCAGTTCTGCATAATTTGCATATTTCTACCTTAATGTCATACCCATGCTCCCTTTCTCTGGCCCCTGAGCTTCACATACACAACATCCATCTATTCTCCAGTTGTTAGCCCTGCTATACCACACCTCCACACATTTCCCTCTCTGCACGTCTCGGTACTCCTCCATTTTACTGTCTCAATGCAACCTTCTGCAGGCTCTTCATCTGTTTAGTCCACGTACATTCACGCCTTCCCTTCATCCACCTCCGATACTGGTGGAAACATCACTGTGACCCACAAAGTCTGGTGCGTCCCGGCAGGGACGGACCTATTGTTGTGTCATGAGTAGACTTTGATGGTCTACACTGTTTCTCCCACTGGTAGCATCCTGCCAGGGTTTTGAGAAGCAGTGGTTTGCTCACACACCAGACCAGCCTCATCTCCTGCTTCCGCGGATGAAACACGCCCCCATAGCGTGCCTCGTTTTCCATTCCTCTCTTCAGTATTATACAAGACTACTGTTCTCACAGTATACATGGACAGGCACTGTTCATTGATACTCATAGACTGCTCAGAATACTGTGACTGAGCACTGTGCACATGTTTGCTGGTATTAATGTAGGTTTGCTGCTATTAATGCAGGTACAAATATGACTCAGTCATTGTCCATCAAGACTGGTGGCATGCATCGGGAGACCATCCAGGTGCATTAACCCCCCAACAAGACTGCTCTGCAAATTGTGTAGCATGTTACAGGGCCTCACAAAACAAGGAAAAACACATGGCCTCCTCCTAAAACAAATGGAGGGATAAATGTATCACCAAAAACCATCATATACTAGGTGACTTCAATTACCCTACAACAACTAGTCCCCACATCAGAAGAGAGAGATAACATACTTGATCCATCCTCACACTGGGAGCACAATGTTCAACACCGAAACCATAGCCCCCACTGGTGAGATCAGATCACACTAATCTCGCTGGGCAACAAGCAAAACAAGCAAACTTTTTGCCAAGAAAAAGCGCGGCTGGTGGACCCCACCCCAGCCATAAACAAACACAACAAAAGGAGGGAAGCTACTACAGATAGAGCAAAAGCCTTAAAAAGTAAAGACACCCTGATCACTATAAGTAAAAACTAAGAGCTCTCATAAAATCATCCAAAGCAAATTTCGAGAGAAAAAATAGCTAAAGACCTAGATATAAGAAAAACAAATCTGACACAGATATCATCCTTTGAAGGGTCCTCACAGAAACGATAACTGTGCCAGAGCCACAGCCTAAAAGTAAAATGCCAAAAATGCATAGTCATACCCTCGATCAGACCAATGATTGAATGCCCCCCCCCATTCGATGTATCTGACCCGACACTTGCAGCAGCTGGAGAGGCCACAAAGTAATAGGGCGTGCTGGGATAGATTCATCACCCAAAAAAGACTCTATGCTGTGGAACAAAATCCCAGTACATGATGGGAGAGAGATATACCCCAGGAATTACCAGTGTCTCACTGTCGACAGAGGCACAGCAAAATAATGGGTATAGTTCCCCCCAAAAAGGGTGGTGGCTAAGCCACAAACAATGGGCTAGTATGTACATACTTACATATATTTCCTATACTGTTGACTGACTGTGCCAGATTATATGTTTGTGATAACAGCAGCTGATTGTATATCTGCCATGCCTTCGTGGTAACTCACTTGGACTATAGTGTGCAGGGGGGGGACCCGGGAGTGCTGATTATGTTGTTACTGGCCATGATGAGGGCTGTGGGCTACAGCATGCCTAAGGCACTGTGGGGGAAATGTAGGCGAGTATATGCTGGTGTGTGCTAGGCTCAGACTTGCTGACCTCCGGTTATGGTGTCTTACACTGGGTTGGCCTCCACATTGCTTAACCAGTGTGGGCATTGCTTACAGCCGCCCAAACAGGTGTGCTCTCACTTGCTGCCACATGCCCCCATGCTACTTCATGTACATGTCGGTATTATACATGCTTAAGTCAGGTGTACATGTCAGGTATGACTATTCACGAAGGTCAGTGTAAGGTTAAGTGGGATTCCGGTTTAGCGTTTCTGGATAGGTTACACTCAGGTATTTGGGTTAGGTTTAGTTATGCCATACCTGTGTTGTAGAGTAGATGTGAATAGTGAAGGTGTAGGTGGGTAGGTGGAGGGGAGGACAATTTAACTGTATAGTAGGCCAGGCGACTGATTGTTGCGGGAGCAGTAATGCAGGTTTGCAGGGTGTTGGGATATGTATGTGAGGCAGGACAGGAGATGTCAGTGTCAGTAATTTGTGTAGGGGTATGGAGTGTTGGGGGGTAGTGGTGATCCAAGTGAGTAGGTGGTGATCCAAGTGTGCTTGAGTGTTTCCTTCATGTGTTATTTACATGTGTAGTCTGGGACAGCTGTGGTAATACACCTGGGTTGGGGGTTCCAGATTCTGCAAATATAGTTGTGTGGAGGGTGTCACCTAGTTGTGACTGTGAACATTACTACGAATGAAACAGGGGTCGATAAGTAAGTGGTGTTATTGGGCCACACAGAGGGGCTGATATTAGGGGACTTGCCCAGGGATGTGCAGGATGGCTGACGGGAAGGTCCACAGCTGGCCATTTTTTCTACAGCGACAGTTGTGTATATACCCTACATTTGGGGGTAAGTTTGGACACTCACACCCCTGGGTAGGGCTGAGGACAGCAATAATACCTTGTGATGCCAAATAGTTCAACTTAGATGCCTACAGTGGGGTGTTGTGACCATGTGTTCTTTGGTGTCATTTAGTGGGTTTGCAACAACACATCTGGTTATTCCACCCTTTGCCCTGTAAACTAGACATTGCTGCTGTGGGACTCATACCGGGCATGGCTGCTCGTTAGGTGCCGGGTCTGCCCAATGTACACTATTGCTTACATCCCTGGGGAGGTCCACATAGAACCACTCCAGCCAACACCTGCATGCCTAGGCCCATAATTACATACCCATAGTTCCCCACCCGCACCTCCTCTTCAGCACTCTTCCTTACTCCAAGTGCAGGTCAGGTCTGGCCACACCAGTACACACTGCCCACTCCCCACTTCTCGGGACTCATCACGTATGTTGTCTCGCCCCATGGGTCATCAGGTTTCCCGAACCTTGTGGTCCAGGTACATGCATGCCCTGCCATAGGACATCTGTGTAATGGCTGGAAGCTCAAATATCCATGAAATTTTTGGGTTGTTCCATACGGGACATTCTTGTCTTTGTTTCAAGATTAGACCTGGCAGGTCTGTCATACTGGTAGTATCCTGCCTGTAGTCCAGGAAGCAGTGGTTTGCTTACTTTTATTGTGTGTTTGTATGTTTCACCTGTCTAGCTGGGGGGGGGGGGTTGATGCTACGTGTTACACGTTTGTTGATTGGGCCCCTCACCCCCATTGCCACAGAATACAGAAATTAAATATTGCTGATTTATGATCACATACATGTCTATAGATTGCATTAGTCATTCGTTTGTTTCTGATGTCACTTAAATGTTCAGACATTCTTATTCTAAACTGCCTAGAAGTTTGCCCAACATAGAAGGATGAACAGGAACAGGTGGCCAAATAGACCACCCAGTCCATTCCACAGTTGGCAAAATGCTTAATCCTGTAAACAATCATAAATCAGCAATATTTCATTTTTGTATTATTGACAAAATATGGGATGACAGATTGAATAAGTTAGGGTGGCACAGTATTTTGAATGATAAAGAAAAAAGTTGGATAGTAAGGCTATGGGCTCTTTTCTCCCCAGGTCTTAATGACCACCTCTAGTGAGAATAATATAGAATAAATAATATATAATGTTTGGATTATTAGGGATCTTTTCAGCTTTTGTTATTGCTGCACCTTTAAATGCTTGATTGACATGAAGTGCTGGGTGTATATATGGACTGTTTGTCAACTTAGATGGCAATCACTGATGAAGGCAAAGCTGCCGAAACTGGTTTGATTTGTCATTATTTGGAATAAACCCAGTCTTGGTGCTGGCCTCCTTTTTTGACTTTGTGTTTGCTTTTTGGCCGTTTGCACCTGCCTTATGTCTGGAGTTCGTTTTGGTTTGGATTACGTTGGTTCACTTCGCTGGGGGCCTCTGAGTGATCGGTTGTATGCTGCAGTTGTGCACGCTATATTTTTTATTTTTCATTTCCAGTACTTCATTCTTGTTTATTTCCGCTAGTTACTCAAGTATCGTTTCACCCTATTTGTGTTTACTAGCTACTGTGACTTGTGGGCAGAAAGATTTCACCTATATCCTTCTGATTAATATTTTGGTGAGTGCTTTGACTACTGAAGGATTGGTGTTAGCAAGGCCTGGTGGGGCGTTTGAAAACATTGTATGTTTGAAACATCAGACCAAACTGGACTGAGATTGCAGGTTTACATAAAACAATATTTACTCTTCAAATTCAGGTTTTTGTTAGCCTGAACAGTTTTATGGGGTTGCGACAATAGGATTGAAGGATCGTTGTGGCATATGGATTAGTCAGAGATTTGTCATGCTTCACATGCAAGCTTTTGGGCCAGAACTTACTATATTTTCCTGCATTACAGCTGCGATAACAGGATCGAAGGATAGTTGTATGTATATGGACTAATTTGGACTTTGGGACAGTTCTAACAGGTACTAATGGTGAACTGTTTATGTATCAGAGGCTTGTGATGTTTTACATGTGAGACTTTAGTTACAACTTGGTATGTTTGGTTGCGACAACAGGATCGAAGGGTCGTTGCGGCATACAGATCATTTGGGCCTTTGGGACAGTTCATAGAGGTATTAATGGTGAACTGTTTTTTGTACAATCCACTGTTCTGCGACAATAGGATCAAAGGATCATTATGGCATATGGATTAGTCTGGTTGCCACAACAGGATCGAAGGGTCATTGTGGCATACCGATAATTTGGGCCTTTGGGACAATTCATAGAGGTATTAATGGTGAATTGTTTTTTGTACAATCTACTGTTCTGCGAGTCACGGACATTTGCTGGGATTGATTTATTCACATATTTGTGGAGCTTAACACTGGTGCATGGTGCAGAGGACTGGACATTTTGGACACTACTTATAATTGTCTAAATTCTAGACACTAGTTTGAATTGAAATTATGTCTATGTCTTTTCACAGCATTCAATGCATAATGTTCTCTTTTGACATTCGTTTTCATTGAATAGAAGTGACAATGTGGATATTTATTTAAATATTCTAAACTAATAGGATTATGGTCTCCAATCATTACGGAGTTTATACTTCACAGGGGGACAGTATTTGAAACTGTATACATTGTGTTTTGAGGGCAGGTAAGGGTTTAGATACATACTTTTTACCCTTTCAGGTAGCACTGTATGTCCTTAACCATTTTGACATATTGTCTTCTTTTTGTGCTGTGTACCAATCATTATATTATTCTAATGTTTCTGAAAAGTGTCTTTACAAATACTCCTAACAGGGAGAAAGTTATATAACCTTAGGAATGATCATTTGGGTGGTAGTCCTTATAAAATTGTGTTATATTATCTGGTAGTTCAATATACTTGACACATAACAGTGACTGAGTGGGATAGATTTTTCCACCCTTTGAGTATTTCAGTTACCAAATTAGTAACTAGATTTGCTAGTTTGAGTCATAATTTTGATTTACCCTTTAACTTGGGCCTACATATACATGTTTTTTCCCCCTTGAACTATTAAATTGCTTTTGGATAGCTTTTTAATTATATTGAGATACAGTCATTATGGATTTGGTTACCATACTGCAAGGCTTATCTGCAGACAAAAATGACCTTCAAGTGTTTGGTCTTCATGATAATAATGGTAGTATCAATATGGGGAATATCAGGAACCCAAATGATTTATGTAAGAATCTCTTTATAAAACTGACTAAAAGTATGATCAATCTACGTAGTTCGGTTTGGCATCTCAAACTATTTAAGGCCTATGAAGCTAAAAATATAACTCCAAGGGGCCTAAGAATCTGGTCGCAACCATATGTTAGCAATCCAGATGATGTCATATGAGGAATGGGTGCAAGCATAGCAAGATGCAATTATGTCATTTGTTAAAATACTGTCCTCCTTCTATGAATGGTCAATTCAGACTAATATCACAGAAACCCAACATATTTGTGGGGAAATTAGGGCATATGAGGGCCAGACATTATATCAAGAATGTCTCCACAAACTATCCAAAGATTTATTAGTGATGGAGAAAATTTTAAGGAGCAAAAAACTACATAAGTTCCAAAGGGATTTGATGGACTATGAACAAGGCAAACCTTTTGGCACCAAGAAGAATGTTACCTTTTCTGATGGGGGTTATAGGGTGGCTAGTCCTAGGAGGAAGAGACCCAGATCTGTTTTAAAGAAATCCAAAACTGACTATAGCAGCACCTCAGGAGAGGAATCCTCTGTTACTGAAACTGAACATGGGCTCACTCAGGGGTCGCCAGCCCATAAAAAAACAGAAAAATGTAGACCACCCTTTAGATCTAGGACACACAGGGGTGGGAGAAAACATCACAAATGTGGAAAATTTGGAAACATTGCTACAAATGATAATTCCCAAATAGTGGAATGTTCAAATGTACTCAACATCTCCTCTGTAACATTATCTGAAACTGCTATTAAACTACTTAACAAGGGATTAATATATGCTCCTGGTTTTTATGTCCATGAAGATAGTGTTGTGAAAGATGTTTTGTCAATTTGTCGGCTGTTGAATTTAAAACTATATTTTGGTCAACAGGGTGACTCTCAAATATCTACTGATTTTCGTTTTAGAAAACCTGTCTTTCAGTCTCCCATGGACAAATATGTCTTAGTGTTTCAACAATCAGTTTTTAAAGATCTACATTTTCATAGTTATGAATCTCGGATGCTGGGCCACAATTTGTCTGGGGCAGAACAACAAGCTCTTAGGGAACTTAGAAACAACCATAATATAGTCATTATTCCTGCTGACAAAGGAAGAGCTGTTGTAGTCATGGACATGGTCTATTATCTATCTGAAGCCCATAGACAACTTAAGAATGCCATACATTATATGCCAATGCCTCTAGATCTTGCCAGCCACTTTAGAAAGGAAATTGATTCCTTCTTGGAGTTGGCTGTTGAGGAAGGTATCATCAGTACTTCAGTCTTACATCATCTTACAGTTGAAGATCCTCAGAGACAAATACTTTATTTGTTACCCAAGATTCATAAGAACTTGCAGAAACCACCTGGAAGACCAATAGTATCTGGCATGGGCTCACTTATGGAACCCTTATCAGGATTCCTTACTAAATATTTACAGCCCTTCTGACTATGGTCAGATCAAGGATTAAAGACACCATGGAATTCCTCAGGATCTTAAGTGACACACAACTAGAATCAGATTGGATAATGTGTACGCTGGATGTCTAGGCCTTATATACTAACATTCCACATTGGGATGGGCTTGAGGCTCTGGAGTATTGGCTTAGTAAAGCAAATCATTATCCACCAGGCTTTAATACAGTGTTAATCTGTATGGCAGAGCATGTCCTTACGAAAAACATTTTTTATTTTCAAAAGGAATGTTATTGGCAGGTCCGAGGTACTGCTATGGGGGCATCCATTGCCCCCATTTATGTGGACCTTTTTATGGGATACTTGGAGGAATTCCTTATATATGATGACTCACATAACATATTTCTGGGTGAAATGGACATCTGGCGGCGGTACCTGGATGACTGTTGGTTGGTTTGGTGGGCAGACACAGAATATCTTGTAGACTTCGTTCAAGACCTCAATGAAAACAAGTGGGGCATTGAATTTACTCTTAATATGCATCACCAAGAGATTCATTTTCTTGATGTTAAAATCTGCAGAAACGAGGATAATACCTTGTCGACCCAGGTTTTCCGCAAGTATCCTGAATATAATAGTCTTTTACAGGCCACTAGTCTACACCCGGATCATATTATAAGGAATATTCCCAAGTACCAATTCCTTCATATCAAAAGGATATGCTCCTCCCAGGATGACTATGAATATCATAAGAATGATTTGATACATAGATTTAAAGCTAGGGGGTACAAACCAGGACACATTTTTTCAGCTAGTAACTGGGCCACTGGACAGGATAGGTTAGAGCTATTGCAATATCAGAAACAAATCCATACCTCAGGGGATAGTATTAGATTTGTTACTACCTATGGTAGAAACATCCATGCCATTAGAAATGCAGTTAATAAAAATTGGAACATTCTCATGGCAAATCAGGAACTATCTAGTCTCCTTACAGATAGATGTAAGTTCTCATATCGTAGGGGACGCACACTGGGGTCTTATCTTAACCATTATAAATCCAGGGGTGAAATTTATTCTATGGAACAACTAACTATCACAGGGGACAAGTTAGTTGGATCATTTTCCTGTGGACATAGCTCCTTTTGTAAGTACATGCCAAAATCTAAGGAGTTTTCTAGTAAAAACACCAAGATGGTTTACAGGATTAAGCATTTTGCCAACTGTGGAATGGACTGGGTGGTCTGTTTGGCCACCTGTTCCTGTTCATCCTTCTATGTTAGGCAAACGTCTAGGCCATTTAGAATAAGAATGTCTGAACATTTAAGTAACATCAGAAACAAACGAATGACTAATGCACTCTATAGACATGTATGTGATCATGAATCAGCAATATTTAATTTCTGTATTATTGACAAAATATGGGGTGACAGACTGAATAAGTTAGGGTGGCGCAGTATTTTGAATGATAAAGAAAAACGTTGGATAGTAAGGCTAGGGGCTCTTTTCTCCCCAGGTCTTAATCGCCACCTCTAGCGGAAATAATATAGAATAAATAATATATAATATTTGGATTATTAGGGATCTTTTCAGCTTTTGTTATTGCTGCACCTTTAAATGCTTGATTGACATGAAGTGCTGGGTGTATATATATATATATATATATATATATATATATATATATATATATATATATATATATATATATATTTATAGACTGTTTGTCAACTTAGATGGCAATCACTGATGAAGGCAAAGCTACCAAAACGAGTTTGATTTGTCATTATTTGGAATTAACCCAGTTATCACTCTTGGTGCTGGCCTCCTTTTTTGACTTTGTGTTTGCTTTTTGGCCATTTGCACCTGCCTTACGTGCGGAGTTCGTTTTGGTTTGGATTATATTGTGGTCCAACTAGAACCACTCCAGCAAATACTTGCATGCCTAAACCCATAATTTCATACCCATAGTTCCCCTACCCGCACCTCCTCTATAGCACTCATCCTTACTCTGGGTGCAGGTCGGGTCTAAACACACCACTACACACTGCCCTCTCTCCACTTCACGGGACCCATCTCATATGTTGTCTCGACCCATGGGTCATCAGGCTTTCCCACCCTTGTAGTCTGGGTACGTACACTCCCCGCCTTGATAGGTCATTGCACGGGCATCCTCCTATAACAAGACAATTTGTGGGGTGTCCAGCAATGGACGCTCATGTCTCTGTTCCAAGATTAGACTTCTTGGGTCCACTGTGCCTCCCCCCCTGGTTGTATCCTGCTTGTGGTCTGGGGAGCAGTGGATTGTTTACATTGTTTGTTTGTATGTTTCCCCTGTCTGGCGGGGGAGGTTCATGCTACGTGTTACACATTTGTTGATTGGGCCCCTCACCTCCACTGGCATGACCTGTGAACATATGTCATTCTTAAGGGCTGTATCATATCATAGCTGTATATCTTTGCATATCTACACACACACACACACACACACACACACACACACACACACACACACACACACACACACACACACACACACACATATATATATATATATATATATATATATATGCACACACACACATATATATATATATATATATATATATATATATATGTATATATGTATATATATATATATATATATATATATATAGATATATATATATTTATATTTTACTGTATATAGATATATATATATATATATATATATATATATATCTAACAACATGTGGATGCATGGGTGCCTGCATATGTATATATCTATATGTGGGTATTTATATATATGTCTATCTATGTATGTATACATTTGTACTACAGAGAGGGGGAAGTATATAAATATATAGTTACGGGTATTTATACAAACACATATACCTCTACATCTTTAGCTACATATCCTGTAATGTTGACTGGTATTGCTGGATACTGTATTTCGTGTACATACTGGACAATCTTGTGTGCCACGTATGCTTTGCAATACCTACAACTAAATCCGTTAGTGTACACAGAGTCACATGTGACATCTATTGTTAGTACCAGGAATACATTCGTCCCATGCGGGACAACCCACACATTGGGTATTCAACCTTCGTCTACACAGAGGGTTACATAGGTACCCCTGGCTATGTGCATCGTCTATGGCGTGTGCCACACCTAGGATACCTAGGTCAGGACATCATACGGGATGGGTCCTGGGGGGGGCAATGTGTGGTGGTGTGGTAGCTACAGGCCAGTAACCAGGGTAGTGATGGTGGCTGCATGTGTGCTGCAAGTGGGGGGAAGCAGAACTGTGGGTTATGCATGTATGGGTTGGGGATGACCTGGGTTGGATGGACCTGTACTGCTCGGCCTGCCTAGTGGGTGGGGGAGATGGGTATGTGATGTCGACATGTGAAACATAACAGAGGGCTAATTTAATTCCCTAGTTCAATGACAGATGTACAGTACTATGAGCTTGGTAGTGTATTGCAGGGCGGACGTGTTTGGCTGGGCAGAGGGTATGCAAATTCATACGTGACGTATATTGTTTGGGGCCTCTCAGGCCCATTGACGGTGCATGTGGACATATATGTTTCTGTTCATCTACCATTGGTATCTACAGATGTCTGGCCATATATACCTCAGTGGGTATATATATATTTGCTTACATATTTCTAACTATGTCGGAATATACCTACGGAGACATATATCTGCGTACAGATGCATATATGTGGACATATAGATGTTGACATATATATGTGTAGTTGTCAGCATTTGCATGTATATCTGTTTATATATTTGTATATATATATATATATGTATATATCTCTGGATATTTATATATATATATATATATATATATATATATATATATATATATATATAACTACATGTATAGATATGCTGTATCCGTTTAGATAGCGATATATTTGCACACACACGCCCATCTAGCTGTAGGTATACATTCTCTGTATTGTTGCATGACTGGGCTGGGGTTATGTTTCTGACAACATACAATTTCTGCATATCTGGCATGGCTTAGTGGGAAATCGTTTCGAGTATGGTGTGCATGGTCCTGGGTTCTTGCCTTGCCGAAGCTGTTTTTTTTGTTGCTGGGCAGAACACCGGCCATTGGATATGGTATGCTTAAGGCACTTGCAAGCAGTTGTAAGCGGGTTTGTGCAGAGGTAAGCACTGCTGACTTCCGGTCACAGTGTCTTACACCCAGTTAGTTTCTCCTTTGCTTAATCTGTGTCAGCATTGCTTAACCCTGCGCAAACGCACTTGCACACGCTTACTAGTGCTTACATATGCTTACTACTGCTTATTTGTGCTTACGCCTGCTTACTGCTGACTTATTCATTATGGTACTGACTCTTCACTTGTGCATTTCCTGCAGTACTCCTGTTCATAAAAATGATGTTATTTAGTGAGTTTTGTATTACAAATATTGCTTATACCATGCTTTGCCATGTAAAATAGACTGTGCTGCGACTCGAACTAGGAATGCCTGCTCATTGGGTGAACGCTCTGCCCACTACACTATTGCTGATAGGCTTCATTTGCATATATCATCCTTGTTATCCTCTTCAGCCTTTTGGGCTGCTTTCACCATGACTGAGCAATGGGCACACCTGCGCACCTACAGTTAGCTGTACTCGGAGCTTTAGACAACAATACAGGTTTTTTTTCTTTTCATCTTTATGTCTTGTTGCTGTTGTACACATGGGGGACTGTTGGTGGGGATATGCGGACACCTATGAGCAGCCTTGCTCATTTATTTCCACTTTCTGCTGCTCTACTTTGCAGGGGCATGTTTATTCTGAGTGCTCTGCTCTCAGACACGCCCCTACACTCGTACACGCTCCATGTATGCCTAGGATGTCGGGCAGCACACCTTCATTAGTATGCATGGTGTGCTGCCGTCCTGCTCCTAAGCGGCCGCTTCTGTGCAGGACTAGACTAGTCCTGCACTGGAGATTAGTAAATCTAGGGGTTTATTTGTTAATTACCAAAACTTGTGTTCAACCGGTGCCAGTCTTTCCTTTATGGGACAAGTCTTTTGTATTTTCACAAAGCATATGCTGCAAACACATAGTTTGGTTAATAATGCTTTATTAGAGATTATCAATATCTGAATACTGTCTAAATAACAGTACTGATAAACAATAACAGTCTGTAGAAAGTCTGAAGTGCTGGATAACAGTAACAATGCTGATAAATATATCCAAAGTTTCTGCTCATGTAGTTTGATAATATCAACTGAAACAGTCTTTTCCTCCTGAATAATATGAATATTTAACCTGACTTCAGTACTCCAGCTCCAGTGTCTGTTCTGCAGTCCACACACTAACGTCCTTTCTGGAATGTTGAATATTTAATCTTTTCTGTATATCAGTCCAAACTAACTTACTGACTTCACTAATGATATGTGAAGAATTTCTTAATAATAATACCAAAACCCTATTGTACACCCCTCCTTAGCCTTGGTTTTCTAAGCCTTGTAGCATACAAGCAAGATGTGTTTGTACTCAAATGTACAACACATTCTGTTCTTATCAGTATTCTTAACTGAAGGTTATTTTCACTGATTTATTAAAACGTTATGTAAACTGTGAAGCCTGCTTTAATATGGCTGCATTTATTGACTTATACAAAGAGAATACTGTATTTTAAATGACACCTAACCTAACAGATAGATAGATACTTTTTGCTGTGATATTTTTATTACATTTTAGCAATGTTTCACAGTGCTCAGTGTTATTGGATCCATACTTAAGCCTGATAGAATAATTTAAGATTTTGCTAGAAAAAAAACCCAGAATTAAAAAAAATAATAGTCACTGAACCAAGAATCTAACAACTTTTTGAAAACTTCTAAGTTACCAGCACTTTGTATAATTATTGATAAAGACTTCCACAGTGTCCCGGCCATATATTGAAAAAAAAATAATTATTGATGTTTGTTCTTATTTGTGGTAATTTAACAAACATATTGTTTTCCCAGTGAGGACATTATAGTTAGTAAAAGATATACCAAAGGTAGCTGCCATAATTTCATGTTTTATATATTTGAAAGCTATAATTAAGTCTCTGCTTAGAACTCTATACCTGATAGAATATAACAACAGATATTCAAGCCTCT
The DNA here is from genome assembly GCF_019279795.1 of Protopterus annectens. Lineage (NCBI taxonomy): Eukaryota > Metazoa > Chordata > Ceratodontiformes > Protopteridae > Protopterus > Protopterus annectens. The sequence continues at coordinate 653,953,964 of NC_056736.1, forward strand.
TTCAATATCTCAGCTGGCCAGTCCCTGCTCTCTGTCTTATATATGTCTTCTTTGTATGTTCTAATGTTTTTTCAGTTGTTACACATTGAGGATGCAGCAGGATCGGCAATATTCAAATATTGGGAGGGTGGCCTAATGGTTAAGGTGTTTGCCTTACACACACACGGTGCAGGGTTTGAGTCTTACAAGGGATAATTGGCTAGGCCTAAAATGGCTCGCAAGGGCATTTAGCCTAGTATTAACCTATGGGCCACACAGCCATAATAAATAACGGGAGCAAATTTCTTTTATCCCTACTGGCAGCACAGTGCATAATACCTCTAATTAAGCCATAGCACTTTCTTATAGTTGATTTAGTATGATCATCAAATTTTAAAGAAGTGTCAACTAAGATCCCCAAGTCTCACACATATGTAACTGTGGATAGTATGTGGTTATCTTAAGTATAGGGGAACACATAGTTAACGGATGTCATAGTGCATCACCATGCATTTTTTGGCATTAAACATCATGCCATTTGAGAACATCCATTGAAGGGTGGAATCATGGCAACTTTGGAGGACAAAGTTGGGCAGTCAGACATCAATATACCAAAAAGCAAAGGGCCCAGAACAGATCTATCTGGAATACCCACTCAAATGCTTCCAAATTCAATACTGCTGTCCATAATCCTACCTGAACTTTATTTTTCCATCAGCAAATTATTTAGTTTATTTATTTTTACATTTGTTAACTGGGTTAGTCCGACTGGGCCCAGACAGCCCTTTTTCAGTGGGGACCCAAGGAGAAAAGCTCCAAGAAAATAATTAAAAAAAAAAAAAACTAACAATTCAAGTTGTAAGATAGTAGAAAAACAGAGAGAAATATACAATACAAATATATACAAGGCAAACGTACAGTATTTTGAGAATGCAGTAGCAATATGTTTGAGAAATTTGGTTAGCATTAAGTTATTTACAAGGAATGTAGCGATGCCTAATATAAACAAATTCAGAGTAACAGCATGACACAGTACAACAAAGATGGACTTAATAGCATAGGTACGAACTGCAGAAAGAGTAACATATGTAGACAGTTTAGATAGATACCAGGCAGATATGTTAATTGAGAGAAGAAAATTCATTAGGTAATTTCCTGGCAAGTACAGATCCATGCATGTTGGAAATAATTGTTAGTTGCTTTTTGAATTCATCACTTTTGGTAGTAGAGTGAAGGGACAATGGAAGTTTGTTCCATGAGTATGCAATTGAATGATTATAAAGTATTTTCCAATATTTTTGTTTGGCTTAGTCACCTGCAGAAGGTTTTGTTATGTGCCTCTGAGGTCACGATTGGGTGTGTAGGGTGTAATTATGGATGTAAGGGTAGGGCAGGAGTTGGGGTTATTTAGGATGCTGTGTCCAATTTGTAATTGTGATATTTGAAGCATTTGAGGGAGCTCAGGCCATTTTAAGCTTTTTAGGGATATACAATGATGGGATTTGTAGCTACTACTGGCTGCAAATCTGGCTATCTTGTTATAGGTGGTTTCTAGTTTGATTAAGAGATTAGTTTGGGGGTTAGAAAGTATGGGAGCAGCATACAGCAGGGATGGCAGAATAAATGTTTGAGCCAGTATAGGTCTAGATTTGTTAGGTATATATTTGTTGTTGCGGTATAGAAGACCTAGATTTTCATTGGACTTTTTGATACAGTTTAAGATATGTAGGTCGAACTTTAATTGGTCATCTATAGTAACGCCAAGCAATTTGGTGTTTGACTCAGCAGTGATAATTGTATTATCTAAGGATAAGATGGTGAAGTTGTCTTTAGATGGCTTGAGGTTTTTTTGGAAGAAAAAGGAGAAGCTGGTCTTTTTGAGGTTGAGAAGCAGGTTGTTTTCAGTTTGCCATTGTTCTTCTAGGTGCAGCGGTAGTGGAATGGCAGTGTGGAGATTTTGAATATTGTCAGAGGTGTTAATAATTGTGGAATCATCTGCATACTGTATTAAGGTAGAGTAGGGGCAGGAGACATGGAGGTTATTTGTAAATTTATTAAAAAGTAGTAATCCCAGCATAGAACCCTGGGGAACCCCGGTCTTAACAAGATGGAAAGAGGAGAAGGACATTTGAGAGGTAGCTGTTAAACCAGGAGGTAGTGGAGGTAGTGAGTTGTAGGTTTGAAAGTTTGTTTAAGAGGATGGGATGGGAAACGGTATCAAATGCTTTGGATAGGTCAAGGAGTAGAGCTTATATGAGTTTATTATGATCTCTGACTTGAGCAATGTGTGTGAAAGATAGGAGGGCAGTGGTAGTACTGTGCAAGGGACAGAAACCATTCTTTGTGGGTGTAATTAGGTTTGCCTGTAAGAGGTGGTTTAATATTTGTCTATGTATACATTTTTCCAGTATCTTGGATAAGGGGGATAATACATTTTCCAGTATCTTGGATAAGGGGGATAATATGGCAATAGGCCTGTAATTTGAGGGTTCTGTGGAATATCCTCCCTTGTGGAGGGGTATTATGAACATTTTTTCCAGGTATCTGGTACTGTATTTTCTTGGATGGCTCTATTGATAAGTATAGATACAGGGTATGCTACAGATTTGGCTGCATGTTTGAGAAATAATGGAGGGAGTATATCGACTGATGGGATAGCTACCCATCTAATTATACATGGGTTAATCTTCAGTTGAATCATTATCTTAATATAGCATCGTGGGGCACTGAGCTGAATGCTTTGGCAGGATCTAAACTGATGGCATCAACTGCAATGCCATCATCCAAAGAGCTAATAATATGCTCATAAAAACTAATTAAATGTGTTAAACTAGAGCAGTCAGAAAGAAAATCATGTTGAAAAATGTCAAACCTGCAATCCAGAGAGGGCTCTCTCAAAACATGTACCTAATATACAGGAAAGGCTGACTGACATATAAATATCAGTGCAGGGACTGAACTGATGTTTCGGTATAGGCATGACTATTGCTTTCTTTCAAATATCTAGTACACATCCCTTGGCCAATCTTCTTTGAAATAGGGCTGAAAAACAAAGGACAAACTTTCCTCTCTACCATGCAAGAAAAAAAAAATAATAATCTGTGTTGGCTGCTGAATTTGCCTTAAAGGCTTTTAGAGTTTCAGAGATGGAATCAACTGAGCTAACAGGGTAGTTAATGAGGATATCAAGGTGTGGAGAGTGTGCAGTACCAATATCTAGCTGGAAGTTGTGACTGTTTTTTCAGCAGGTCCCCACCCACCCTCCTTGTTTTTGTCTTGGTGTTAATCTTGGTGGCTTTGAAACTGCCTGCCCCTCTTGTAAATTTGCACTTGGATACTCCTCCTGGGCCCATCTCATTTGCTTACTCAAAAAAAAAAAAAAAAAAATGTATCTGCTTTTACTGTATTTGTGTTTCTTCCTACTTTATTTTGCTTTTGCGTCATCTTAAAAGTACTCAGTTGTATTTATTACTGCTTGGTGTAACTCATTTTAAGCCTTTTAGTTTAAGCACTTGGGCTTCAGACCAGTTGTTTTACATTAAGAAGGTTTGTGGTCTGCACTGTAGTGTCAGGACAGGTAGCTTACATCCTTCTAAGTTGGGAATTGCTGATTGAGGGCTCAGTGTCTGTTATTCTAAAAGTGTATTAATTCTGGTTTAAGCACTTGGGCTTCAGGCCAGTTATTTTACATTAAGAGGGTTCGTGGTCTGCACTCTTGTGGGAGGAGAGGCTGGACTCTGCCCTTCTGAGCTGGGAATTTCTGGTTAAAGGCTTATAGTGCCTGCATATTTGAACTGCTTCTTACTGAAATTGGTACACCTTGTTTGCTGTGGGCATATGTGCCCACAGAATGGCGTACAGCAACAGTGGTCCCACTCCACAAAGGTGGAGCCTCTACGGACCCTGGAAACTATCGCCCCATAAGCCTGACTAGTTTAGTCTGCAAGGCTATGGAGAGGATCATCATGGAGCTCATAAACAAAGACATTGGGGACCTACAGACACTAGATCCTACCCAGTTCGGCTTTGTCAAGGGCAGATCCTGCCTTTTGAACCTGGTTTACTTCTTTGAAACAGTCACCAAAGCCATAGATGAAGGGAAGGTAGTCCACACAGCCTATCTGGACCTTGCAAAGGCATTTGACACAATACCCCACTCGGGCATCATAGATAAGCTATCCAGCTTAAATATAAACCCCTATGTCACAAGATGGGTTGCAAACTGGCTCAAAGACAGAACCCACAGAGTGAGAGTTGCTGGAGCCATGTCAGACTCGAAACCGGTCACAAGTGGTGTCCCACAGGGTTCTGTCCTGGGACCACTCTTGTTCGGTATATACTTTTTCGAGGTACAGGCAAACGTGGGAGGACTATGGCTCACCAAGTTCGCAGACGACTGTAAACTGGGCACCATAATCAACTCTCCAGCTGACACAAACATCCTTCAAAAAGGTCTCACAGAGACAGATAACTGGTGCCAGCACAATGGTTTAAAGCTAAATGCCAAAAAATGTAGTCATACCCTTTGGCAAAAACAATGTGCCCACAAATTACCACATAGGCGGAAACCCATTAAGTACAGAGAAAGTTATTAGGGACCTGGGGACCCAAGTTGATAGCAATTTCTCCTTTGAAAACCACATTGCCAAAGTGGTTAGAAAGACCTTCTACATAGCCCACCTCATCACGAAGGGTTTCACATCTAGATCAAGAGAGGTAATCGTGCCCCTTTATTCATCCCTCATCAGGATCATCATAGAATACAATGCCCCTTTTGGGATGTACCTTACCCGACACCTGCAGCAATTAGAAAGACCCCAAAAGTATCTCACCAAGAGGAACAAGGGTCTCAAATAGATGCCATATGCTGCTCGGTTAAAAAAACTCCAGCTCTACTCAGTTGCATACCGCCTACTTCGAGGCGATCTATGCCTGACATACAAAGCTATGTCAAATCCAGAATTAATGGACATGCTCCACCTCAGTAAATCTAAATCCCTTAGAGCCACATGCTTGAGGGACTTGAACCTCAGCACAGAAATAAATAGAACTTGCTGGAGGGACAGGTTCATAACCCAGAGGCTCCTTGCTCTGGAATAGAATTCCAGTTCATGTGAGGCAGAGCACCTCACTGAATCTCTTCAAGAAGAATCTCGATAAGTGGATGGGGGATCGTAGGTTTGTCCCAGGGATTACTCCCGTGTCACTATTAGACAGAAGCACAGTAAACTAAACCTTAAAAAGGGCACAGTATACTCAAATCAAGGGGTGGCGTAAGCCATACAGAATCAGGCTAGGCTTATAATTGCCCCAGGGCAGATAGCCTAGTATGAACCTGAACCTATGAACCTATAGACTAGATCCAGGCCTGCTGAATCTAGCTTTGTTTGTATAACTTGAGCACTAATCCAGGCATTCTTTAAAGTATTCAATTGTATTTATTACTGTTTGGTAGTAACTTAATTAAAGTGTAGCTATCATTGTAAGTCTTTTGGATTAAGCACTTGGGCTTCAGACCAGTAGTTTTACATTAGGAAGGTTTGTGGCCTGCACTGTGGTGGCAGGACAGGTAGCTTACATCCTTCTAAGTTGGGAACTGCTGATTGAGGGCTCAGTGTCTGTTATTCTAAAAGTGTATTAATTCTGGTTTAAGCACTTGGGCTTCAGGCCAGTTATTTTACATTAAGAGGGTTCATGGTCTGCACTCTTGTGGGAGGAGAGGCTGGACTCTGCCCTTCTGAGCTGGGAATTTCTGGTTAAAGGCTTATAGTGCCTGCATATTTGAACTGCTTCTTACTGAAATTGGTACATCTTGTTTGCTGTAGCATAGACTAGATCCAGGCCTGCTGAATCTAGCTTTGTTTGTATGCTTGTTGTTTGTTTGCTTGTTATTTTCCTGAAACGCTAATTCCACTTAAAATGCAGCTTTTCAGCGCTTCTGTGGATCCCTAGTGATATCTGCATTGCTTACTGTACTTATTTCCTTGTTTCATTTGAATGAAAGTTACTCTTTGTCATTTTTGCATTTAAGTTACCTGTAGCACATTGCATTTAAGTTACGTGGCACTTGCTCACTAAAGCAATTATATAAGTCAGCACTAAAAAAGTAAAAGCACTACACCCTCACAAACTCCCCTTGAGTACCTTGTTCCCCATTGGCCCTTTTGTTCAATTATAAAGGAATTCCCAATACTATTCTAGCATGTCCAAAGGTCAGTTGTCAATCTCCTCTCCGGTCCAGCTGGTGAATCTGGGAATCTTGAGGCAATGTTACAACTGCCTCATGTACACAGACAACCCTCTCCTCCTCCCAACAAATTCCAACACGTGAGAGATACAACCATATAGCTAAACTGGAGGCTAAGCTCTCTCAACTCAGTACTGGCGTAACCAGTCAGGAGGAAAAGGAAGCCACACTCACTACAATTCCAGACTCACATAGACCTACCACGACAGCAAACCAAACACATAAACACACAAAAACATACTCAGAGGCTCTAAATAAAAATCTGCCTAAGCAGCAGGGACCTCCAAAGCAGACACCCAAGCAACCACTACCCCAAAACAAAACACATGCAACACATAGCTCACAAAGCCAGTGTGCCAAACAGTCACAGCCCTTGAGGCTAAACAACACACCTGATACACTTGTAATAGGTGACTCTATCGTCAGGCACACTGACGTCCCACTCACCAGGCTGAACAAGGAGAAGGTCACTGTGAGCTGCCTGTCGGGCGCTAGAATCCGCCACATAACACAAGCACTCAGGTCACTCCAAGGCAAGTACAAATATGACTCAGTCATTGTCCATGCTGGTGTGAATGACCTGAGACGTACCTCCCTGGACTACATGAAAAGAGACATAGAGGACCTCTCTGAGCATGTAGCCCAGGCCGGTATGACCCTGACCTTGAGTAGCATCTTACCCTCACCAAGAATGATGCCACAATATGAAGACAAGATGATCAATTTCAACAATTGGCTTAAGTATTGGTGTCATTCAAAGGAGATCCAATGCCTGTCAGCCTGGGATGACATGCTCGACAAGCCACGATGCTTCGCTAGGGACGGCTTGCACCTATCACCCCTGGGCTTTTGGATATTGGCAAAGGCTCTTGCTACCCCATAGTGCCTTTTTTAGGCAAGGCTCAAAAGACAAACCCACCTCCATAGGTATCACAAGGGATAAGAAACTAAGAGTAGTGCTACTCAATGCCAGAAGTCTAAACCTCAAGATGCATGCACTCGAAACTCTCCTTAGCATGGAGAATATCGATATCTGTGCAGTAACAGAAACCTGGTTCAAGGCTCCCAAGAGCACCCCAACACTACCAGGTTATACCTCATACCATGCTTTTCGGCCCCAAAACTTGGACCGAACCACAAAAGGAGGGGGAGTATCAATATTCGTCAAAGATATCCACACCTCCAGGTTGGTGGCACAGCACGAAGCATCAGAGACTATCCATGTGCAACTAACAGTGGGTAAAACTGCTTTCCGGTTTATAGCCTGCTACAGACCACCCTCCCAAACCCAGGAACTCCACTCAGCCTTCCTGAGAACACTGGAAAATATGAAGGTCTCGCCAAACACCATTATATTGGGCGACTTCAACTACCCAAACATAGACTGGGAGCATTACTCTAGCTCCAACACCCTCGGCCAAAGGTTCCTAGAATTTATAAACTCAAATGCTATGGAACAACTTGTTACCACTCCTACAAGAGGGGAAATCATACTGGACCTGATCATCACCAACATGGGGACTCTATGCTCCAGACCAGAAGTGTATCCCTCACTGGTAAGATCAGACCATAAACTAATCTCACTGGATATTCACATCCCGACCCCACCCCCTGCCCAGAAAACCACAGTGAAAAACTTCTCTAAAGCAAATTTCACACTCTTCAAAACTGAGGTGGAATCCTTCAAAGCCCCTGGGCCTGTGGAAAATACGGCCCAGACTGCAGAATCCTTTATAAACGCATTCTATGAACACCTTCAGGAATGCATGGATCATGCAATCCCAAATAAAACCAAGACCCAATCTTCCAAAGGCAGACGTCCTGTCTGGTGGACCCCAGCCATAAACAAACTATATAATAGAAGGAGGAAGCTACTACATGATAGAGCAAAATCCCAAAAAGGGAAGGCATCTCTGATCAGTATTAGCAAAAAACTACGGGCACTCATAAAATCGTCTAAGGCCAGCTTCGAGAGAAAAATTGCACAGGACACTAAGGATAATCACAAGGCTTTCTTTAGTTATGTTAGGAACCTGGGTGGGAATTCCCAGATATGCTCAGAATTAGTCCAAAATGACAAAAAATACACCGAACCCACAGACATTGCCAACATCCTAGCTGACAGGTTCAGCGCAAACTTCTTCCCCCCCCTCCCCACCAAAAGGGCAAATATCTATCCCAGCAGAGTGCTGCCCCCCTGACATCTCAGATGCTCAGGTAAGAGCCGCCCTCTCCAAAGCAAAAAACACAGCATCAATGGGACCAGATGGTGTCCCAGGCTGCATCCTATATGAACTCCAAGAAGAGCTAAACCCAAACATAAAACTACTGTTCAATCTCAGCCTTACTACAGGATATGTACCCAAAGAGTGGTGTACAGTAACGGTGGTCCCTCTCCACAAAGGTGGTGCCTCAATGGATCCTGGAAACTATTGCCCCATAAGCCTGACTAGCTTGGTCTGCAAAGCTATGGAAAGGATCATCATTGACCTTATAAATAAAGATATTGGGGACCTACAGACACTGGATCCTACCCAGTTCGGCTTTGTTAAGGGCAGATCCTGCCTCTTAAACTTGGTCGATTTCTTTGAAACAGTCACCAAGGCCATTGACGAGAGGAAGGTGGTCCACACAGCCTACCTGGACCTCGCAAAAGCCTTCGATACAATAGCCCACTCGGGCATTATAAATAAGCTCACCAGCTTAAATATAAACCCCTATGTCACTAGATGGGTTGCAAACTGGCTCAAGGACAGAACCCACATGGTTAGAATTGCTGGAGCCATGTCAGACTCCAAACCAGTTACAAGTGGCATCCCACAAGGCTCAGTCCTGGGACCTCTCTTGTTCGGTATATATTTCTCAGAGGTACAGGCCAACACGGAAGGACTGTGGCTGACCAAGTTCGCAGATGACTGCAAACTGGGAGCCATAATCAACTCTCCAGCCAACACAAGCATCCTCCAAAAGGGCCTCATAGAAACAGACAACTGGTGCCAGAGCCATGGCCTCAAGCTAAACACCAAAAAGTGTATAGTCATCCCCTTTGGCAAAAACAAAGTGCCCACAAATTACCACATAAGTGGTAATCCATTAAATCGAAGAAGTAATTAGGGACCTGGGGACCCAAGTTGATAGCAATCTCTCATTTGACAACCACGTGACCAAAGTGGTTAGAAAAAATTTTTATATAGCCCACCTAATCATGAAGGGATTCACATCTAGATCAGGGGAAGTCATCGTGCCTCTTTACTCATCCCTCATCAGGCCCATAACTGAGTACAATGCCCCTTTTGGGATGTACCTTACCAGACACCTGCAGCAACTGGAAAGACCCCAAAAGTACCTCACCAAGAGGATCAAAGGGCTCATACAGATGCCATATGCTGCCTGGTTAAAGAAACTCCAGCTCTACTCAGTGGCATACCGCCTGCTCAGAGGCGATCTGTGCCTGACGTATAAAGCCATGTCCAACCTGGAATTAATGGACATGCTCCACCTCAGAAAATCCAAATCCCATCGAGCTACGCACTCGAGAGACTTGAACCTCAGCACTGAAATAAATAGGACATGCTGGAGGGACAGATTCATAACCCAGAGGCTCCCTTCACTCTGGAATAAAATCCCAGTCCAGGTTAGGCAGAGTCCCTCATTGACTCTCTTCAAGAGGAATCTTGATGAGTGGATGGGGGATTGTAGGTTTACCCCGGGTATCACTTCTGTGTCACTGTTAGACAGAGGCACAGTATACTAGCCTCGAAAAAGGGCATAGCAAAATTAATTTAAAATGGGTGGCGAAAGCCAAACACACTCTGGCTAGGCTTATAAATGCCCTAGGGCAGATAGCCTAGTATGAACCTATGAACCTATGAACCTATGATTTAAAACAGTAAATCTCAAATACTTTTACTAACTTTGATGGATCAGTAATAAACGTATCTTCAAATTTTAAGGCACTGTTTGAACTTGCATCCTTTCCATAATATTGTAAATGTTTATGTTTATACAAAGTCTTGTTGTTATTCTTAGCATTTCATCAAAATACATCTCATAGTTTCTCCTCAATCTTCTTACCAATTGGCTATAGAATGTTTTATGCCATTGCAATGTGCTTTGTTTAATGAGTTTGGAAAGTCTCTAAATTTCATCCATAACTTCTGCTTCCTGCTCCTATAGTGAGCTTACTTACTTGACTACCAAGGTAGAGATTTCTTCTTATTAGACTGAATTTTAGCACAGGGGTCAAACTGCTTAATTAATTAATTGCTGAAATCATAAAACTTTATCCATCTTTTCTGAATATTCATACTCATCATTCTATTGGAAAAGAAATTGATATTGGAAAAGTCTGACTTAGATACATTTCTGATAATCTATAGTCACTGTTGTTTCTGTATACCATTGTGGTAACCTTATAGGAAGCACAAACGTGGTCTGATCTTTCAGGCTCAGATTCAATCTGGCAATTTAAAGCCTGGAGCTTTTCACTTAGAAAAATAATATCTAAAATGTCACTGTCTGTGATAGCTTTCTTTACAATATGTGTATAATTGTATTGGATAATGTATTCAATATGTTTTTAATAACTAATGATCTAGAACTTTCTATATTCCAAACTATATCTTGGATTTTGATGTCTCCAACAATAACATATTTACTTGAAAAACAACTGTGAATATGTTTGCATAACTTGATATTAATCTTACACACTGTATTGGGGGCCTAGAAAAAAGTGACATCTCAATTTAATTTACCACAGGTTATCTTGACAACTATCACCTCTGAAAATATACACACATAGTGTGTCTGATGAATATCTTACAAGTGTTAAAAGTGAAGAACTCCCTTTTCCAAATTGTTCTATGCTCATGGTGGCTTTTATAGCCAAGGACAGATGTTGGTTTATTCCTTGAATTTAACTAAGATTCAGTAAAGACTAGGAAATTATAGTCTACCATAGCTGCTTTTACTACTAGCTCATGTAATTTATTATTCAAACCCTTGGATTTGGTCAGGAGATATTTCAAGGTAGTCTTCAATGATTCTTTTGTCTTGATTAAGTCAAACCTAAAAAAGATCTAGCCATCTTTGTAATTATATTCCATAACAAAACAAAAAGAATTCCACTGGCATACAAGAGCTTCATGCTAAAAATGCTGAGTTAGTAAGTATTAAAGCACAAATCATAGCAAAACACTATGACTACACGTTTTCACCTCAAAAGGCATCATCAGAGTCAGAAAGGGCTACCACCATTTCTGATGATGCCTTTTGAGGTGAAAGCACTTAGACATAGTGTTTTGTCGTGATTTGTGCTTTAATACTTAAATCAGCGTTTTTAGCACAAAGCTCTTGTATGCCAGTAGAATTCTTTTTAGTTTGTTTACCTAAGTTTTAGTTTTTAAAGTATTTTTGTATATTCCTAACAGTCAATTCCCTTGGTGAATAAGGTGTCATTTATCTTTTCAAAAGCAAATTCTTCTGGCTTCAGGGTTTTCCCATAGGAAACTAACCATCACAAGTTGGACAAAGATTCTGTCCTGATGATATTTGCTAGCATTCTAGCTTTTATTTCAGTAATCCTGTAAATTTTGGGTCTGGAACAATATGTGTAAGACCAAACTGAAAACCTGTAGACCAACTTAAAGAAATTAGAACCCTGACTCATGACTACAGCAGTGAAATTATTCTTATTGGTTTTACCTATGTCATTACTACCTGAAACCACAATGATAGCATATCCTTGATGTCCACCAAATATTCAACCTCTCAGGCAAGAAACAGTAACTTTATCACATTGGATCCAGGGAAGAATATCCTTCAACCCTCTCAGTATATAATCCTCAATAATTAGAACTTTGGAGTCTTTTGTATTATTATCTGGTGAACAGATCTTAGAGGCAGGAACATTAGAGAGACTGACACATTGCAATTCTACTAACCCAGTTGAACAACTCCCTGGTACCCTTCATTTTCTTTCTGCCTTAATGATGTCAATCTCACAATTCAATTTCCTTTATAATGTGTAGAATTCAGTGTTTTGCTTCCAATGAATATTGATTAATATTGTCAATATTTTCCTTAGATGATCTTTTTATTGAAATCTGTATGCATGTTTTGGCTCTCTTCACTTGTAGAGTATGTGTTAGTCTGTATCCTGACATATGGATATGCACACTGTTTTAACTTTTTTAACTGAAAGCACCTCTCCACTTACTGGACAAGTCGTCCAAGTGATAACACACATGGGTGTCATCTTGCAAGGTCATAGGATCTTAGAAACTACATTGCAAGTAAGATTGAAGACCATGTGCACCTTGCCAAATACCACCCTAAGGATTATATCTCCTGCTTCCAAATACCACCCTAAGGATTATATCTTCTGCTTCCCAATACCACCCTAAGGATTATATCTCCTGCTTCCAAATACCACCCTAAGGATTATATCATCTGCTTCCAAATACCACCCTAAGGATTATATCATCTGCTTCCAAATACCACCCTAAGGATTATATCCTCTGCTTCCAGGAGGGAAAACATATCGGGCTGGGGGTGAACTTGCAGGTACCCATCCAAGCATCAAGGTTAGCCTTGAAGGCTCAAGGATGTGGTATTGCCTGCTGTATGCATACTGGTATGCGAACTGTTGTCCTGTTGTACTGCATGTTGTATGTTCTTTACATAATAGTGATATGTTTTGTTTATCTGTTTGGCTACTCTGTATATCTGCTGACTGATTTTCATTTGGCTGCAGGGGTCAGGTAGAAGGAGTATCTCATGTGTATGTGTAGTGACCATGATTTCAATTATAGTATATATATTATCTGTAAAACCATGTAGTTGGCAGTGTTGTACACTTGCAAGGTTACTTGGCTACATTTTGTTTTATACAATGTGTTTGCTCTCCTGATTCAGCACAGTGTAAAAGCTGTACTATATTGTCTTATCACACTTCCTGATGTAACTTCAGTCTTTTTATGGGGTGCATTAGTCATTTCACTTCTTTTTTCACTCATGTAGTTTTTATTTTCAAATAATATTGCTACAACATTCATGGAATATAGCCATTTCACTTCTGATGTGACTAACAGCATCATGAGACTTGTCATAAATTATGTAAATTATGACTGTAAAAGAAATGGCCAAATGATAAAAACTGATGCCATCTTCAAAGATCTTGGGGTGATGGCAACCTCTGAAAAGTGTGCTTATGCCAAAGACAGAAAATCATATTTTACAGCCCATATAATTCTAAAAGGCGTGTCTAGGTGCTCCAGGAAGATCACTGGATACATTTATACCACACTAATCATTCCCATTAGTAAACACAGTGCTGCATTTTGGAGGCTTCAAACAAGCCTTTTGAAAGAATGTGAAAGGTGCAATGTTTCCTTGCTAGAAAAATGAAAGGGCAGAAAACTTATAAATCAGAAAGGCTTCCAGAAATGTCATAATATTCTGTTACTTATAGCTTACCAAGATGCAACATCTGCATGGTCAGTAAGGTGATGTTTGATTATCTTCTCTTTGAAGATCTGTGCCTGGAATGTACTACCGGCTAACTGTCTAGCATGACGTCATAGAGTCTAGTACTAAAAATCTTCTTCTCCTTTTAGCTTTTCCCGTTAGAGGTCGCCACAGTGGAACAACAGTCCGTAGAATGATTGGCAGAGGAGTTTTACAGTGTCAGGTTGTCAGCCTGGTGCCCGACCTTCCACAGAATGCACACACTCACACTTAGAGCCAATTTATAGTGTACAATCCACCTGCAGCATGTGTTTGGGATGTGGGAGGAAACTGGAGCACCTTGAAGAAACCCACACGACTACAAAGAGGGCATGCAGACTCCAGACCCTAATACTAAAATTAGATATCGATAACATGCCAGCTCAGTGCCAAAGTGGGATGAAGCCTTGACTGTAACCCAAATAACCCAGAACTTTGTAGGAGCCCACAGTGCTGGAGGAGATGGCTGGGGGTAGGGAATGGGTGATGCTGACTTGTACATTCTGTGGTCAGGAGCTTGTGAGACTCACTGTCTTCACTGATATCTAGCTGTCACAATAAATGCCAGATAGCTAGGGGGCTGTATATATGCATACCTACCAAACTGTCTATGTGCTGTAGTTGGACTGAGAATGCACATGAGTGCATATACCCCAAAGACTGGCATTGCAAATCACATATCAGAGCAACTGGTGAGCTTGGGGTTTGGTAATAACTCTACAAATATCCTGTCTGTCTTGCTCTATGTCTCTCTCTCTCTCTCTCTCTATATATATATATATATATATATATATATATATGGGTCTACCTGAAAACGATGAAAGTGCAGAATGCCAATGACGAGAACACTGACACCGGAAGATCGACAATGGAGAAGACCGACAGTTGAGAATCCCGATGCTGAGAACACCGACATGTTAAGGTAAGTGTGCAATAGGGATGGACGTTAGGGTCAGGGTGTGGGTAAGGTAAGAGTATGACAGTGACAGATGTTAGGGTAGGGTGCGGGTCAGGTAAGTGTGCGATAGTGACAGAGTTAAAGGTTAGGGGCGGATTAAGTGAGTTAGGATTAGGGTGCGGGTAAGGTAAGTGTGCGATAGTGACGGACCTTAGGGTTAGGGTTTGGGTTAAGGTTAGTGCATAGATAGTTGTGTATGTAAGGTTTAGTGTAGGTTTGTAAGGTTTTTGGTGTGGTTGTGCTGTGTGTGTGTTTTTCGGGAAAGGTATTTGTTTTGCTGATTGTCAGGATTTTGGTTTGTCGGGCATGTGAAGTTTCGTGCTTTTGAATTTTCTTTTTTTGTCGTTTTTTTCGTGTTGGTTATTTCGTTGTCAGTGTTTTGGCGTGTCGGTGTTATCAGGTAGACCCATATATATATATATATATATATATATATATATATATATATATATATATATATATATATATATATATATATATATATATACACATATATATATATACATACATATATATATATATATATATATATATATATATATATATATGGATTCACTTTATAACCTCGAAATGCTGAAATATCGAATTTCAGTATCTCGAGACTATAAAACCGAATCCACAAAACACCGACAAACAAAAACCGCAAAACCACATAACCGAAAACACTGCACACACTACACTAAACATACAACCCAACACCCAGATCACAACATAAACAAAATAAAACACACATACACAACTCACACACACATAAGCAGGGGGGCAAGCAGCGCCCCCACCCCCCCCTACTTATATATACTAACTCCGAGATCGCACAAACACAACACAAAAGCTCACTCACACACGCACATTCTCCAATCCTTCACACACACTCTAACTCCCACTCAAAACCTTTACAAAACACTCACTTACCTGACATAACAAATACACCCACACGCAGCACCGCACACCACCAAAACACAAACCCGGACATTACGTAGCGCAACTTCATAACCGCGAATTTGACATATATTCGACATATGTGAAATTCACGATTATGAACGTTCGCTATTTCACACATTCGACTTTATAGCTTCAAGATACTGAAATTCGACATTTCAGTATTTCGATGTTATAAAGTGAACCCATATATATATATATATATATATATATATATATATATATATAGATA
Organism: Protopterus annectens; assembly: GCF_019279795.1. Taxonomy (NCBI): domain Eukaryota; kingdom Metazoa; phylum Chordata; order Ceratodontiformes; family Protopteridae; genus Protopterus; species Protopterus annectens. The sequence goes on from NC_056736.1 coordinate 653,969,825, forward strand.
TACACACATATATATATATATATATATATATATATATATATATATATATCTACATATATATGGATATACTACCACTAATCGACAAACTTTGACAAAAACATGCCGACACACTACAGCACATGCTTCAAGGCTAATCTTCAAACCATGCAAAACAAAATTGAAGTTTTATGCATGACACAGATTTGGGGCTTTATAGATTAACCTATAATCTATAATGCCCCTTACAAAGCCTCACATTTCTAGGACTGTTTTACCATTATCTTAAACTAAAAATGATGGGCATGCAGTTTTATAGTATATTGCATTTTTCCCATGTTGTATATCTCGGATGTGGCATGCTTTAGTGCTGTTCAGTTTAATTGCATGGAAAATATGTATAACTTGTAAAAGCATATGAATACTCTGTACTGCTCTGCTCAGATTAACAGCAGTTATGAAGCTGCATGTATTTAAAGTAGGGTAGCTTTGTCTTTTACCATTTTTCTACTAACTATTTATTGTGAGTTGTGTTGCGGTGTACTCTCTACTACTGTATGATGTTTTTGTTCTGTGCCACTGCTGTGACACCAATGTAGCATTTTCATTCCACTTTGTGACAAATTCTGGGTCTTTCTTTTAAAATGCCTCTTGCTGACATATACTGATAACCCAGTGTAAACAGCAGGACTGTACTGAGCAGCATCGATATGTGTGTCTACCGTTGATGTGTTTGCTGCACACATGACAATAACACTATTATACATTACCTACATTGTGTCCAGACATACCCTGTTCCTGTAAAACTTACCCATTAGCAACCCCATGTTTGATCTTCATATCTTCATATACTGCTCACTCATGCATAGTTTTTGCATTTCACTATCAGTGTGCCTTTGCTATACACTTTGTTTTTGCCACTACTGAACATGCAGTAGTTTCTGTTCTACAGGACATTCTGCTCCTTTGCTCATATGGAGTGTTTTGCTCTTGTGACCAGCTGTCCAAATATACACCATGCATTGTTTGTCTTGCTTATCTTTCATTTACATGTGACCATTTTTACTTCAATGACTGTTTATTTACTATTTATTTTTCTGGGTTGGGTAGTGGAAACATGTTTACTGTTACACAGCTTTCTGTAGGGTCACTATCTCCCCTCGGAGGTCTTCATATTTTCATGCTTGAGGGTGCTTTCTGACATGCTTTGTTTAGTGCACTGCGATGTAAATGCGATGAGCATGGCTCCATATGGTCCTTCTTGCTGTTCTTTTCCTATCTGTGACAATGATTTTATTCATGTTCAGGGTGTGACAATGATTTTATTCATGCTCAGGGCGTGACAATGATTTTATTCATGCTCAGGGTAACTGCTCACCATTGCAATGTTCTCACCCTAATAATCTGGGCCTCAGTTTTCAGCTATATCATTTAATTTTAGAGATAAACAGTTATCAGTATTTCTGCAGTAAATTTATCAAGTGTCAGCTACAGTTTGTCCTATCTCCTCCTAAATGGCAAAGGAAAGAGAAACAAATGCAGACTAAAGTAAGACGTTAGATACAAAGGTAAACAAGTGAGATTCTCAAAACTGTTCTTCTGGCCATGAAGCTTCAAACAGAGTCTGCTATCCCTGCAGTCCATTACCATTGATTTATGAAACTATTTTCTGTACATTATAAATATGGATATAGTGCTCGTCCACCAGGCATATCCAACAACTGGAACGTCCACCAGGCATACCCAACAACTGGAACGTCGACAGAGGTTCCTTACTAAAAGAATACAAGGTGTAAGTGATATGTCCTATGCAGACCACCTCAAGCCTCAAGGCCCAATCCCTGTATTCTGTCTCCTACAGGCTTTTGATGGGAGATCTATGCCTGGCAAACAGGGCACTATCAGACCCCACTCTGATGGACCTCCTGCATATTCACAAAACAAACAGTACCAGAATTACCCATTCTAAAGACTTGCACCTTGCCTGTGATATAAATAGGACCTGCTGGAGAGATAGGTATGTATCCCTGAGACTACCCCATTTATGGAACAGGCTCCTCATCCATGTGAAGCAGAGTTCCTCACTAATCCAATTCAAGTGCAACTTGGGCAATTGGATGGGAACATGCTTACACTTATCAAGGGCATCAGAACTTGTCAGAGATTTGGGATGCATGGCTAGGCTTAAAAGGCCCTTGTGGTCATTAGCCTAGTAAACAGCTATGAACCTATCATCCCTTTCAAATATACTGCTCTGAGGAAGCAAGCAATTTTCTTTTCTTGCATGAGGAATAGTGGATTGTTTGCATAAGTTTTTATGACTGTATTTTTTCTCATTCTTGGTATAAATCATACTGCCAATAGCTAGCAATTGCTGCTTTTAGCTGATTTTGGCAGTGAGCCAACATCCATATTTCGTAGATTTCCAGAATTTTGTAGACCATCCCTGATTCTACCTCATATTTTCACCTTGCCTTTCATAATCGTTTGGATTTTCTGGTAAATCATTGAGGATTGAGTCAAATAATAATCCCAGACGTTAGGGTTTCATACTCCTTATTGTTCACCAAAAAGTAGGTTGATGCCAAATCTGTTGTTCTACAAAACTGTTTAAGTGAATTAGAATAATATTCAACAATTATCCTGAATTTGGGCCTTATTCCTTCAACTATTTTTGGATTTGCTCAGAATTCTTGTGAAAAAGAAGTTGTGAGGTATGGTGACATCATGTTTCAAACTACACATTTAAAGCAGAATGCACCAAAAACATGACATCTCTCCCTTACAGGACAATAGACACACACACACACACACACACACACACACACACACACACACACACACACACACACACACACACACACACACTCACACCCTGCAGCCATCAGAAATATTTGAACTCATCTTGAGTAATAGCCAAGGCCAACAATGACCCATAGTCTCTCTAGCTGTGAGGTAGCATCTCTTACCACTGTATTACCAAGACCTTCATAGCAGTGTACATCAGTTTTCTAACATTACTGCAATACTTGTACCACCATGACATCCATAGCAGAGTAAATCAGTTTTTCTACATTACTGTAATATTTGTACACCACGATACCCATAGCAACATAAATCAGTTTTTCTACATTACATTAGGAGAGGCAGTCTCTGTGACACATATCTGTTTCTCTAGCATGTTCTGTTTAAGTCACAGCCAAAATTCAGGTCCTCAGACCTTATATTTCTGGTAGTGTTTGACATAAAAATATGCAGGAGATTCATAAATGTGGGGTTTGCAGATGCCTTGTAAACCAGGCATAGATCACTCCTCAGCAATTATAGAAAACTAGGTAGAGAGAAAGGGCTTTAAGGTGCTCTGTATATGGCAGGTTTGTTATGCCATGCATTATAATTGTAAGGAACCTCTGAGGTCGATCTAGATGCTGCATATGTCTGGTCAGGTACATACAGAGAGGAGCACTGTACTCTATTATTGGCCTGATAAGGGCGGAGTACAGTGGGATAATGACCACTTTGGACCTAGATGCTATGCCTTTACTTATAAGTCACACAACATAAAAGGATTTCCTCACCACTGCAGCCACGTGGTGGTCGAAGGTAAGGCTACTTGTCTTCATGAGTAGTGAGATCCCTGATCACAGGGTCGAGTCTTAGGGGCACATTGTCAACATGGTAATGAGCTGGGATGGTTGGTTTCCCAAAGGGTACAATTATGTATTTCTTAGCATTAATTAAAGACCATGACTCATAGCAGCATAAATCAGTTTTCCTACATTACTGTAATATTTGTACTACCATGACACCCATAGCAGAGTAAAACATTTTTCTTGCATTACTGTAATATTTGTACCATCTTGACACCCATAGCAACATAAATCACTTTTCCTACATTACTGTAATAGACATAGCACCATGGCACTCATAGCAGAGTAAAACAGTTTTGCTACATTACTGTAATATTTGTACCACCATGACACCCATAGTAGCATAAATCAGTTTTTCTACATTACTGTAATATGTGTACCACTACATTACTGTAATATTTGTACCACCATGACACACATAGCAGCATAAATCAGTTTTCCTACATTACTGTAATATTTGCACCATCATGACACTCACAGCAGAGTAAATCTGTTTTTCTTCATTGCTGTAATATTTGTACCACCATGACACCCACAGTAGTATAAATCAGTTTTCCTACATTACTGTAATACTTGGCTGTCTCATGTCTCAGCGACTGTAGCTTATTTGCTTCTCTGCTCTGAATTTGCTGTGAGTTATCTTATAAATGACCTGTTATCTGTATTTGTTTATTGGGTTATGATAACCTGTAGGCAGCTCATCCAATTAAGGACCCTTTTACAGGAGTGAACTGAAGGGAAAAGCTTCAGTTACATCTAATACATCTAAGTAAACATTGCAGATGCATTAGTGTAATATCAACTGAAATGATTTACATTAATAAGAGCATTGCACAGACAGTAGGTGAAACAACTGAACAGTTAATTGTATGGTGTAAAGGAAGGTCAGATAATCACAAATGTTTGTAACAGAATCAGAGTGAGACCTCCATTTCCATCAGTTTAAGCTTCAGAACAGATTAATGTTTGAAATAGTTTATCTTGTTTAAACATCCTGATGCTCTGAGCAGTGCTCATCTAATACTTTACAAGTAATCACTGCGCAAGGAAAAAGCTGAACGGCAGTCATGTAGGATTTCAGATTTTCATTAAAAGTGTTCCTGTTGATACCATTTAAATATCTATGATTAAAGTATCCAAAATTTAAAAATAATTTACCACGATTTTTTGCCAGAGAGGGCAAAAACAGATTTACTTACTTTTCATTGTATTTTCATTGTGCAGCTATCATTTTCAGCGCACAGAAGCATACAGTGCAAAATGAAGCTTGTGTGCAGAAATGGAAAACAGGTTATAAATGGATGGGTGGATACATGCATGGCTGGATGGATGCATGGATGGATGCATGCATGGATGGATGGATGCATGGATGAATGGATGGATGGATGGATGGATGGATGGATGGATGGATGGATGGATGGATGGATGGATGGATGCATGCATGGATGGATGCATGGATGCATGGATGGATGGATGGATGCATGCATGCATGGATGGATGCATGCATGCATGGATGGATGGCTGGATGGATGCATGCATGCATGGATGGATGGAAGGATGTATGTATGTATGTATGTATGTATGTCTGGATGGATTCTAAGGAAGCTACAGCTTGGATAATCCTGCTCTTAATGAAATTGAGTTTCATTATACTCTCTCTTCATTTCAACATGGATTTTCTGACACATTTCATAAATTTAGATCTGTAACTTGTTCAAGACTATTGTATCGACAACTACTTAAATCAGTCATTAGTACATTGTAGCTAAATGCCAGATCTGCATGCGTGTTGTTAACAGATGCTATGACCAGTGATGGCTTAAGCACAACGCCCTAAGGAACTCTTGCAAAGACTGGCTGTGGACTAAATAGTCTCGCCGCTCTAGACACTGTGAATTCTGTTTGATTATTCATGCCTGACATAGCTGTGTACTGATGCAGGCAAACCAATGTCACTAAGTTTAATTGCAAGTAGATTATAAAAAGGCTTTTGGGGCATTAAGGAACATGGTTCATCCAATATCTTCTAAGTCTGCATACAAAAATGTGAACTCTATTAACTACAATAAAGTAGTTTCTGTGCTGTGCCTTTTACGATGTCAGGTTTATGCTCACCAGTATCACTTTTCCACAGGGTAACAAAATAATAGATAAACAAGCAAGTACTGCAATCTCCATAATGCTGGCCAGAGGGAGAAGCAAAAAATTGTGTTTTAACTCCCCATGTTTTACAGAATTGCTTAAACACCCTCTGTTTTGCTCTGCAAACGTAGTTAACTGACATTCCAAAATGCACTGCACTGAAATCCTTACTAGGACAGCCAATGACTGATTCTGGAATCTGCGATCAGGAATGGTTACAAAAAGAAATATAACTGGCAGATGTGGAGATGTATGCAACATTATTAAAAAAGAATGGCTCAGTAAAACTGTGAGCGAGAAGACAGAACAATAGAGGCATGGAATCATTACAGAGATGCTTGAGGGTATAAGGTAAGGGGTTACGTTGGATGTGCAATATGAAAAGCGGATAATGACAACTTGACTAAGAAACTTTAAACAGAAGCAAAGTCAGTAGCTTCTGGAAAAAGTGTAAATACTGTGAAGATGGTGTTAACATTACAGAGAACAAAAGCGGATTATGTTAAGATAAGGAATAAATGATATACTAACATATAGAAAATGCAAGCAGGCAAAGAAAGGAGTTTTGTTGTTGTTGTAGTAGGAAATATGCAGATGCAGTGAATTCTTGTTAAGGGGGGCTTCGGTCTGGAGGACTTGGGCTACAGGAGATATTTGCTTCTCATGGGTTGCATAAAGAAAGCTTCTGCCTGGTCTATAAAATAAAGTCTGATCTGGTTTTGTAGTGGTGTAACACACAAGTGGGGTAACTGACATCCAACTAGGGATCCTAGAATTGGCAATAAATATTATATTAAGAAAAGAACATGAAAACATGACAGAGAGATTAAAGACCACTTTCCTAGATTTCTTAAAATTATTAATGTCCGTTAAAAGTAATCTTATATATATATATATATATATATATATATATATATATATATATATATATACGGCTCTACTTCATAAACTCAAAAAGCCAAAACGTCAAACTTCTAAACATTGAGAGCATAAGATCTGAATTTTAAAAAGATGAATGTGCATATTACTGGACCCTAAAAAATCAGTTTTCCTTGTCTAGAGCTATGTAAAGTTTTAAAAGGACGATACACCTTAAAGAAATTGTATTGCGAATCATACTTCAAACAGAAAAAAATAAATAAATGGTGGATATTTCTTTAGGAACCTTAGGTTTAAAGCATAACATTATTAAAAACAGGTAAAATAATGCAAGGTATGTAATCAAAGTGGAAGAGTATAGTTTGTGTAGTGCATTACAGAGTAGAATGACCATGTGAACAGATATAGCTTTTTGTCTGGTAGATGAATTGCGGCTTTGTATTACCTCACAGGATGCAAAGTAGCAACATGTAAACCTTTTCCTCACTGTAGTGTGATCTTGGAGTTGGTATATTTTATTTGTAGGGGTGTCAGGGGGGTGCAGCCTCCCTGCAAAAATGTAAATAAATAGTGCTATGCTGAGTGAATATATAGATTTAATGTTTTTAGTGTTAGAAGGGAAAGTGTGATAGTGTTTTTGATGTTTAAGCATATCAATGTTATAGATTTTTGATGCATTGCATTTATGATGTTATGGTCTCGATATTTAGAGTTCATAGGTTCATACTAGGCTAACTGCCCTTGTGAGCCATTTTAAGCCTAGCCAGTTATCCCCTGTGAGATTCAAACCCTGTACCTTGTGTTTGTAAGGCAAAAACATTAACCATTAGGCCACCCTCCCATTTTGGATTTTCAAGTTTATGAAGTAAAGTGTGTGTGTGTGTGTGAGTGTGTGTGTGTGTGTGTGTGTGTGTGTGTGTGTGTGTGTGTCTGTGTGTGTGTCTGTGTGTGTGTTTCTCTTCACGTTTAAACCCATGGTCTTTAAGTGTGATAATTTCTATAGAAATACTAAAACTATGAAGAATGATAAATAAGTAAATGCAGGTTTTATAGAACAAGTGATTTTTGAACAAAACGGTGTACATGGTAGTTGAAAGGGATAGATATGAATACTCACTATTTTAGGCTGTACTACCTATATCATACCAATGAGAGTAAACTGACTGAGCTTTGCACAATCAAAAGCTATATATATATATATATATATATATATATATATATATATATATATATCTGCTGTCTTTCAACAAATTGACGTTTCAACGAAACGTAAATCCGTGAATGCATTTACACGAAAGTGCGTTTCAACGAAAACACAATTTCATGTAAATCCATAAAAAAAAAAAAAAAAAAAAAAAACACTTAAAACACTTTTATGCAGGGGGCAAGCCCACCTGCACCCCCCCTACTTTAATATTCTCACTCTGAGATCAAACTACAGTGGGGAAAATGGAATGTTCCCTCATCCCCACTGTACTACGATCTCAACAACAGTCCTCTGAGTTGTACAGCAACACTAAACATTGATGTACAACTAAGTTAACATGCAAACTGCATGTTTGTGTTTATTTAACTAATTTTTTTTGTTTAATTATTTATTTGCGTGAAAGTGCGTTTTCGATAAAACGCACTTTCACGTAAATCCACTCGCGAATTTCACATTTCGGTGAAACGGAGATTCTGCAAACTCAAGTAGATCCATATATATATATATATATATATATATATATATTTATGCAGCTTTTGAAAGTAAGACGGAGATGTAAATATAGAGGTGAAGATGTACTTCATCTCTGTATTGCCTTAGCTATCACTGTTTAGAGCACGTAACACTAGCATAACAACAACCATTTTTTTCTTTTATACCATACATGCATCTCAAAAATGTTTATTACCTATGCCATGATATTTACCTACAGATTAAACATGTCTCTATGATGGCACAAGCTATTTCATGCTAGTTTATTTGTCAGACTGCTAGTTAGTGATTTTTTTAGTTAGGCATTTTTAACTAGATCCTTTCTAATTAGGTATTTTTTGTTAGATTTTTTTTTTTTGGTCAGGTATTTGTTTAGTTTATTTTACTGCCTATATTTCTTGTATTATTCTGTAATGTGTTTTCTGGTATTCTCTTGTTTGTATTGTGTGTTATATAAAGGAGCTTTTCTCCCCGGGCCTCCGCTGAGAAAGAACCACTGGCCCAGTCAAACATTCTGGTATACAAATGTAAAATAAAAATAAAATAAATTTATAAGAAGATGAAATAAAACATATTTCCTTGTTTGGCAGTCTACAGCATGTTGAAAGAAACTGTGAGGCAGGTGCAGACAGGGTGACAAACTAGATAAACTCTTAGCCTCTAATCTAGAGAAAAGGACAAGTTTGCAAGCTATAATTTGATTAAGAGGTGGTGGGGAACACGCTATAGTGAATCCAATAAAAATATGCAAAGAATCTGAGACCCTTATATATTAAGGCTATAAATTCCTGATTTGACTCATGATATCAGGAACACTGGTATCAGCAGGGGTAAGTGAGCAGTGAGGAAGTTCTGTGTTAAATATATCTTCCTAAGTCATTTTTAAATGGGTAATGTGATTCCTATTATTTTCAACTGCAGAAAAGAAACATGCTACTAAAGGTGTTCTATCAAGAATAGCACCTGGTTTGAATGGTTTCTTGGCACAGCGATAAGAAGATTTACCGGAATAGCTGTTCACCATGTGACTCAGCCATTCAGTACCATTCAGTAGACAGGAAATGTACTGGTTTCTATCGAAACTTAATTAATTAAAGCTCTTCTTAAATGAGGAAAGGATGCACTGTTACCTAGGCCTATATATTTAATTAGCAATAAGATGAGGGTTTATGCCAGGATTCTTACTTGGTGAATGTAGTCTCTGTTGGCTAAGTGTGCTGCTCAAGCAAGATTTGTCAAGTCTCAGTCAAGTGCAGATCACATGACAGCCACAGTGTCATTAATGAGATGGCTTAGCAGAGCTCTTGCACAGTTGCAGCCATTTTTGTTGAGTTCAAGAAGACATTACATTCCCTTCTATGGGGCTACTTCTGGAAGCTGGTGCAATACTATGTCCTCGAACTGACATTTATCAAATAAGTGCAGACATTATACAACCTGTTGAGAGTAAAACAGGACAGTGTTTGAATTTTCTGTGAGTCACACCCTCATTATATGGATACATTGTCTCCATTTAGTATTAGATTCACTCAAATTCATATGAGAAAGCTAGAGGGTAGACCTGCTCACTGTACCTTTCCTTGCTCTCATTGGTGGTTGAACTTCTGTGATGATAACAGTTTGATTATATACAAGGACATGTCCGTACTGAACAAGAGGTCAAAGTTCTCAGGTCTGTGGATGTCTCTTGTTGACCAGAGATCCACAGAAACACTGCAGATCCATTTTACAGGTGTTAAAGGAGTTTTTCTAACTTCTTAGATTAAACACCAATGTTTCAAAAACTGTGTTTTTTTTCTATAAAAGGATCAGTTAAAGCATTCAAAAGTTCTGACCTTCATCTGACTTTCCTGCAAAGTAAAATGTCTCCTGAGTGTTTAGCTGTCAGACTGCTTCCTTCCTCCCACAAATGATTAATTATAAGCTGCCTAGAGGATTACTTTGAATACAGACTCATACATGGAGAGCACTAGGCCTATTGTCACAAGATAGCATACATACATTCAAAGTGATGTTCTGGTCATGTGATGTACTTCATCATACCTTACCCCATATATGTCTGCTTCAGGAAATTGCAGAAGATAGCTAGTGATGTATATGGTTGAGAAATAATGTAAGGTGAACAAGCATACAATATATTGATGGCTCTGTGCAGAGAAGGAAAGGTTAGAAGACATATTTCATATCTACCTTCTTTAGTATGTTGAAACGCTACCTCAGCACCACTGAAATGATGGTATACTGTGATGGTCACACAGAAAATTCTGAAGGCATTATTTAAAATTTCATCTCTCTTGCACTTATGAGTGACTTTCATTTCCTTCTGGAATATTCTGTTCACAACTGACCATACCTATCAACCTTCCATCTCCAAAATGTGGAACGATACTTTTCATAATGTGGAACAAATAGGCAAGATGTGGAACACTTGTTATCAACTTCAACTAAGAGGCTCAAATCATGGTTAATAACTGCTTCTTCATACTTGCAGTAAGTTTTTCTAATGAACTGACCTGATACAATATTACTTTTTTGGATATTTTTGTCATGTTAGCAATTGTATTTATTTATTTCATCCTTATTTAATGTTGTTGAGTTGATTTGTTCCACTATGATTGTGACTTATTTTCAGGAGAAACCTCTGGAAGTATTTTCACCAGAACCTAAGGGAGAATCTGTGGCATCACTTATTAATCAGATAAATGTTGGTAATATATTTAGCATTACATATATTATATTATATTATATTATATTATATTATATTATATTATATTATATTATATTATATTATTTGTGTCTAAATACAAAATGAGAGGAAAATGAGTCAGTTTTTGCTGAGGTTATAAAACACTGTGTATTTTGAAATGTGGAATAGTCTTCTCACATGGTCAAATGCTGTGAATTGGACATCTTTGTTGTGAATTTGATTAATTTAAATGGAACTTTTAACTATGTAATTAAAGGATTATTTTAACTGGCAGAAAGTTAAGTATTTAAAGATTGTGTTCTTTTGGCTCTGTAACGCCATTGAAGGCTTTGCTGAGGATGTCTAGAATTGCTACAATAAAGTCTTTTGTTCATCGTCTGCCTCTTTTGCTGTTTGCAGTGTTTGTTAGCACTGGGAGAATTCCACTGCTCTTCTTTCAGATAAGTGCATGGGAACCTTTAGCATCCTCATAAACAATCACAGACTCAGGCAGATGGAACTTAAGTTTAATGTGTTGTCTGAAATGTAGCACCTTATAAGTGTAGCACCCCCAAATGCTGTGCTGCAATATCAGTAAAAGAAAAGTAATATGTGATAGGGGAATAAGACCCACAGTCTTCTGATTTTTCCAGATAATAAGACTGAGAGTAGGCAGTAATCCCAAAAGGCCTCTGTGCTTGGTTTTGTGTATTTGTACTGTACTTCTTTTAATTTTAAAGGATTTTTTGTTTGTTTCTTCTTTCTTTTGAGAATTTTTAGAAAAAAAGTCCCTTGCCTTGTTTATATTCAGCTAAATATCTATATGTTGTACTTTAGAAATACATAATTTCAATTAATCAAATAAATATATCTGACTATCTGACTGCATATCTGTACATTTATGCATGTGCATCTGTCTCTGTGTATGTGTGTCGGTATGCTGGTATCTGCATGAGTCTGTGTAGCTGTGTGTGTGTGTGTGTGTGTGTGTGTGTGTGTGATATATATATATATATATATATATATATATATATATATATATATATATATATATATATTATTTTTTTTTTTTTTGCAGGAGGCCTGCACCCTGACTCAGCTTCCCACACCACAATACTATATATGCCAACTCCATGGCCAGATAACAATGGTTAAATTGAAAAAAAAAACACTGTTGTGTATTGTTGGCCCTTAAAAGTTAAGTCAATGTAATAATGATAATGCATGATCAAAAAAAAATACAAGTAAAGCCTCTCTCATGAACTGAACTCATCACAGTGTACAATAACCCCATGTGTGAGGGAGTGCGTATGTGCATATATATATGTGTGTGTGTGTGTGTGTGTGTGTGTGTGTGTGTGTGTGTGTGTGTGTGTGTGTGTGTGTGTGTGTGTGTGTGGCTTTGTGTTTGTACTTGTCGTTTACACTATTTCCAGAAAACAATAGTTGTCATTGTAGCACTTATCTTATTGAAGATGTGGTACACTGCTTTGCATTTTATCACAGGAAATAATTACTCAGTTACATCTTGAAATATTAAATATGATTTTAAACTACATGAACTGTACATAATTTACTGTGGAAGACATTCCAAGTTTACCTGTGTCATTTTGTACTGTACTTTATAGCAATGAACTAGAAATATACAGTATTTTAAAATAATTACAAATCTCACCATTGTCATTGTGTTAATTTTTTTTAAATCTGGAGCTATGGCATTCTATTTTGCATTTTGTGAGATAGAACAGATGTTAAGAAGCTAACACTATTCTGTTCTAGTTAGCACTAATTAGAACTGTAGTTGTATAATTACACATTGCTTGGTAATACTAAAGATGTCAGCTAAATAGTTTTTTTTTTCCTTTTGAATTTGTAGGCTTTGACAGCCCTTTTGACAGCTGTTGCCAGTTTCCAAACCATGACATCTGACAGCTATTTTACTATTTTGACAGCTACCAAAACAGCTGTCAAACTGTGACAACTGACATCTCTTTTTACAGCTGTCAAAAATCTGATAGACCGTGGTATTTGACTATATTAAGTGTAGCAGTTAGGTTCACTAGTTTATTGAAAAGTGTATCTGTTTTCCATTTTGTTTGTTATTGGGCTTCATGTTGAATTTTTGGCCCAGTGCTTCTGAAGTTTGACCAGTCATGCTAAAACATTCAGGAAGGCTATTTCTATTTATATGTTTACTGACATACACACATACAACAAGCACACACACACACACACACACACACACACACACACACACACACACACACACACACACACACACACACATATACACACACACACACACACACACACACACACACACACACACACACACACACACACACACACATACATGCACACGTACAAACACTCATGCGCACATTTGTGTGCATATATTTATCATGTGTTCTAATATGTCTAATCTAAAGGTATATCTATCTACCTCTCTCTCTCTCTCTCTCTATGTATATATATATATATATATATATATATATATATATATATATATATATATATATATATATACATATATATATATATATATATATATATATATATATATATATATATATATATATATGTATATATATATATATATATATATATATATATATATATATATACATGGGTCCCCTTCAGTTGATCGAACGTTTACAAGTTCGAACCACATATGGCTGAGGCCATATGTTTGAACTTGTAAAAGTTCGATCAGACTGAATGGAGATCTCCTTACAGAGCAGAAAGGGAAGATTTCCCATTTCTGCAAAAATGTAGTGCAATCTTGGAGTTGGTATATTTAAGTAAGGGGGGTGTGGGGGTGCAGGGGGGCATAGCCCCCCCTGCTATAGACATTTAGTGCTCTGTTTTTTTGTTTTATGTGCTTTTATTTCAGTGTTTGAACTTCTACGAGTTCGAACATATGGTCTCGGCCATATGTGGTTCGAACTTGTAAAAGTTTGATCTACTGAAGTTGTTGTTGTTGTGTCTTTCAGCTTATCCTGGTTAGGGGTCGCCACAGCAGAACTCCGGTCCGCTAATGATTGGTAGTTGATTTTTACGTACCGAGTTACCAGCCCTGATGCACAGCCTTCAACGAAGACATGCCCATTCACGCATGCCTCCACACAGAAGACGCTCTAGCTGAGAATCGAACGCAACAACGTCTTGCTGTGAGGCGACAATGCTACCGCAGCACCACTACATACATACATATATATATATATATATATATATATATATATATATATATATATATATTTTTTTTTTTGTATATAAATAGATAGATATATATTTATCAATCTAGCTATCAACCTCATATGTCTATGTACTGTATAAATGCATATACATGACCCTGTATCCTATTTATGAATTACAAGCTGAAAAATCGCAGCTGGTCATATACAAATGAAAAATTAATATATAGCAGACTTTTCAAACTGAACTATCAAGCAAGTAGTCAAATTTGTCAAATGTAGACATATATTTACAGAAACATTAAAGTCAACTTTGAAAAACTATATAAGAAGTTTGAAGATTTTTCCAGGGGATTTATCCCTTCAACTTTCTATGTGGGACCTTTGCCCCTTATTTATTCTTACTACATAACCTAAGTTTGAGGTAGCACCAACCTGGTGTAAGAAAATATATAAGTGTATTTGCATAATTTGACTTTACCCATATCTCTGAAGTAGTACAAATTTAAAATTTGTCATACAGATTATAGAGAGCAGGAGATGCAGGGGTCAAAACTTCTCCATGCAAAAGAATAGACCAGCATTCAGAAACAAATAGCACAATGCTCTAGTCAAAGCTGTGCAAGGAGCATCAGCATGAAGGACAAGGTTAATTTAGAGATACAGGTAATGCCGTTATGTAAGCAGTTCAGTTTGTGTGATCAACATCACATGCTAATGGCCACATGTGGAAATGATCAACAGTGTGGTAATGAGAACCCCTGTGAATGCAAATGAGGGGAAACAATATGATGGACTGATTTAGAAATCTATAAAAACTGCAGTGAGCAATGACTGCCAGTGAGTTTGTACACTCTGATTTCTCAGTGAATGAGAGAGCAACCAGGCTATGACACTAGCAGTAACGGTTATTCAAAGGTGTTTACTAGGCTAATGACCACAAGGGCCTCTTTAAAATTAGATATGCATCCCAAATCTCTGATAGGTTCTGGTACTCTTGATAAGTGTAAGCAGGGGCTTTGAAGATGAAACATTTACAAGAAGGAACCTGGGAGATGCACCATTTGCAGGCTGCCTGTCTCCATTAGTGACATAGGTGCCAAACCAGGGATGTTTGTTATGTGGATATGCTGGATGTCTATCAAAGTTCAAAGTGGGATCTGACAATGCCCTGTATGCCAGGCATAGATCTCCCCTCAACAGGCTGTAGGAGAGAGAATACAGGGATAGGGCCTTGAGGCAGTCTGCATAGGACATGTTACTTATTCCCTGTATTCTTTTAGTGAAGAATCTCTGGGAATGTTCCAGTTGTTGGATATGCCTGGTTAGGTGCATACCAATGGGGGCATTATACTCGTTGATAGGTATGATGAATGCTGAATACAGTGGAATAATGACTTCCTTGGACTTAGATGCCATATCTTTTTTATAAGTGGCACACCATAGAATGATTTTCCCACTACTGTTGACATGTGATAGTCAAAAGCAAGATTACTGTCTTTGTGTGTCCTCAAGTTCTTGACTACTGGGGCAGCTCTTAGGTGTGTGTTGTCAATATAATAAATACCAGGGTGGATGACCTCCAAAAGGATGTTGTTATGCATTTCTTGGCATTCACATTTTGTCCATGACTCTGAAAACAGTTGTTTGTTTGTGTCAGCCCTTCTTGGAGAAAATTTGCGTCAGTGGGGGATTCAGTGACAGCTCCTAATTTGCAATCATTTGCAAATTTAGTCAGCTAGAGGCCACTGACATTGCCTTGACTTCTGAGAAGTAAATTGCAAAAAGGAGCAGTCTCAAGACCAATCCATGAGAGACTCCTCTTGGCTCTTTGTAGAAGTGGAATTCTCATTTCTAACTTCTTGGGTCCTGTCTGTGAGCCAGCTGGCTATCTACTGGGTGACATAATGGTTTGTACCTAAACTCTTGAGTTTTTCAACAATGCTTGAGTAGGATATTATGTCAAATGCCTTGGCCATGTCAAGGTAAGACGTGTGAACCATTTTTTCCTCATCCATTGTTTTGGTGATCTTCTCAAAGAAGTCTACAAGGTTGAGTCAGCATGACCTGCCCTTGACAAAACCAGATTGGGTTGGGTCACATGTCTGGAGATTTCCTATGTCATTATTGATCATATCCATGATAATTCTTTCCACAGCTTTACATATGAAACTAGTGAGTCTTAGTTTCCAGGGTAGATATATTTGTGCAAAGGGGTGACTGATGCTGTTCTCCATTCATGAGGCATGAAGTTTGTTTGGAGACTACAGTTAAACAGCAATTCCAGAGGGTGGATAGGTCATGTTTTATGCTATTTAGAAGACATCCTGTGATACTGTCTGCGCTCATTTGTCTTAGAGCACTGAGGATCTGTTACCTGGTGATAGCAGGGGGAGTTATATTTGATCGCACTTCCTGAGGGAAGATTGAGAGGAAGAGAGGGATAAAGTTGAAGAAGAATTTGTCAGCCAGTAGGTTTGCTATATCTTCTGGCTCAGTACATGTGGCTCCATTTACAATGAGCTCTGCACACAATTGTGTATTGCCTTTGAGGATGCGGACATAACTAAAGAATGCTGTATGGTTGTTCTTGTCCTGGGATGCCATATTTACTTCAAATTTGGCTTTGGTAGACTTTATCTTCTGAGTTTCTTATTTAGTTTGATGAGCATGCTTTTATCCTGCTGGGAACTGCACCTCCTAATTTTTGCCATGATTTTCTACTTTCTGTTATTCAGCTTAATGATGCTGTGATTCCACCAGGGTGGCTTGTTTTTTGAGTTAGTTCTGTACTTCTTCCTGGTGGGTACAGCTGTCTCTATGCAGTTTTTAACATGCTTGTATATGGTTTCTGTGAACACTTCTGCATAGACAGCAGTGTTCTCAGGGTTTATAGGGGTTGACATTTTGCCACTTTTTCACTTAGAGTAGTTCCTGAATATACCAGGGTTGGCTGAAGTTCCAGGTTTTATTTTTACTATTTGGTCTGACCTTACCAGAGAGGACATGACACAAATATTTGTGCAGATATCTCCCATATTTGTGTGAACCAGATCCAGTATGGCTGCATCCCTGGTCAGTGTACTGACGATCTGGTCCACAAACTCTGTGTTTACAAAATCTAGGAATTTCTAAGCCTGCAAGTTTGGTATCACAACAGTCCCAGTTAATAATGTGGTAATAAAAGCCACCCATGAATATGGTATTGGGTTGAATGGTGAGTATTTCTAATAAGTTTCAATACATGGTATGGGTTTCCTGGGTCATAGAGGGGGATCTATAGCTTGCAAGGAAGTGGTATTTGATTTTGTCTATGGAGATATGAACTTGGAGAAGCTCGAGTACATTGTCCTGTTTGACCAGCCTTCATCATCATCATCATCATCTTCATCAGTCCCCTTTTATTTACCATTTTCTACATGGGGTCAGGGTATTGTGTTGACTGTCACAATCTGTCTTGATTCAATGCCACATTCCTGCCTTCTTCAACACTGATTGTCGCAGATCTTCTTTCACACTATCTATCCACCTCTTTGCTGGATGTCATTGCTTTCTCTTACCTTCTTCCTGTCTGTCCCAAATCTTCTTCACCAGAATTTCTAATGCCTTTCTGCACGTGTCTGAACCACCGTAATCTGTTTTCTTTGAGCTTTTCTGCAATTGGAACTCCTTTGGCTTCTGCTCTTATGTCCTCATTTCTTCATCTGTCCCACAGTGTGTATTCTACCATCCTTCTCAGACACTTAATTTCTATCACCTCTTGTGTCTTCATCTGCTCTGCCTTTACTTGTCAGACTTCTGTACCATACAGTAGTACTGGCCACACCACTGTCTTGTACACCTTACTTTTCAGCTTCTTTGGCATTCTTCTGTCATGTACTACAGCTGAGACTCTATACCAGTTGGCTGCAGCCCCTCTGATTCAGCTGATTCATTCAAACTTCCCTTCTCCTCAACCACCCCTCCAAGATACTTGAAGCTATTTACCTGTTCCACTATCTTCCCTTCTATCCCAGTTCTCAGCTTCTTCTGATTTCCCCAGTTTGCTGCCATTACCACTGTCGTATATGTGCTTAGTTTCATCCCATGTGCCTTCAGTTTTGCATTTGATTCCCCTATCCTTTGCTGATGTTCTTGCTCAGAGTCTGTCTATAATGCCACATCATCTGCATGCAGCAACTTTGTTGATCTGTTCCGTCCAACCTATTTGCTAATATAGTCCATCACTAGTATGAACAGCAGTGGGTTCAGAGCTGGACCCTGGTATACACCCACTCCCACGAGGAACCCCTCTGTGAGGGTGAACAATGTTCGTACTTAAGTCATTTGGTCCTTGTACATAGCCTGCACTAATTCTACCAATGTTTCTGGGACTTTTATCCACCACAGTACTGCCCAGATCTGCTTTCTTGGGACCTTGTTATATGCTTTCTCCCAGTCTAGGAATGCCTAGTTGGACTGTTTCCTCATCTCTAGCTTCTTCTCAGCTATCTGTCTCACTGCAAACATTGCGTGAGTTGTATTGTATCCTGATCTAAATCCAAACTGCTCATCTCCCATCTTACATTCTTCTTCTCTGTGTATATGTTTATCAATCACCCTCTCCAGAACTTTCGTGCAATGTGATAGGAGTTTGATGCCTCTGTACTGCCCACAGTAATGGATGTCCCCTTTGTTCTTGTACACTGGCACAAGTATGTCTATTCTCATCTGGAATATGCCTCTCGCTCCACACTGATATGAGTACCCTCAGGAGCCATTTCTCCTCTGTCTCACACATCATCTTTATCACATCTGCTGTGACCTCACCTGAGCCTGCTGCTTTCCATGATTTCATTTTCCTTAGTGCTATTCTTACTTCTTCTATGGTGGTCTCCTCTTCTTCACTCATTGTAGGGTTTTTCTGGTGCAGTACAGCTTCTGTAGGGTTTTCTTCATTCAGAAGCTGCTGAAATACTCCTCCCATCTGCCTTTGTTGTCCTGTGGACTAATGAGCAGGTTGTTGCTAGCATCCCTTATGAAAGGTGTCTAACTATCTTCTTTATCTTTCTGTGTTTGCCTTGCAACCTGATATAGTTTCTTTGTGCCACCTACTGAGTTACTTTCCGAAGTTAGTAGAATGCCTCCAATGGCCTATTTTTTTTCTACTGCAAATCCTTTCTTAGCTTCTTTGTTAGCCAACCAGTATTCCTTCCTAGCCATGTCAGTCTTTTCTATCTACAGCTTTTTCTTGCACTCGTTTCTTTTGATGACTTCCTGGACTTCTGCATTCCACCAGCAGCTTTCCTTATGTACCTTATTTCCATACCTGGCTTGAACACATAGGATCATAGGATCATAGGAGGTTGCTAGGCTATAGACCTGGAGGTCATCTCAAGCCTAGCCATTTCATCTCAATGTAATAACATAAATACTTTAGTCAATAACCAGGATTGTATTTAGTAATGACTGCCCATGGCCAAGTAGGTTGTGGGCACTATACCCGGTAAAAATTTATGGTGCCCCATCCACTCGTCCAGGTTCCTTTTGAACAGTGTCATAGAGGTGCTCTGCTTCACATGAACTGGCAACCTATTCCAAAGATGCAGCAGTCACTGGGAGACACATCTGTCCCTCCAGCATATCATATTCAAGTCACAGGCCACATTTAAGTCCCTGAAATGGTATCGCTAGTCCCATTTAATTTACAGATGTGCAGCAAATTCATTAGGTTTGGGTCGGAGATTGCTTTGTAAGCCAGGAATAAGTCTCCCCTAAGAGGTCTGTATGATATTGAATATAGTGAGAGGGACTTTAGTCGGTCTGTGTAAGGCACATGCTGGAGTCAATTCATATTCTTAGTTATAAACCTCTGAGGTCTCTCCAACTGCTGCAGGTGCTTTGCACAGTACATGCTAAAAGGGGTGTCATACTCAACTCAACTATAGGCCTGATTAGTGATGAGTGTAGAGGGGTTATAACCTCCTTTGCTCTAGAGGCATGCCTTTGCTAATCAAGTGTGCTACGTAGAAAGCCTTCCTTACTACAGTAGACACATGGTGGTCAAAGTTAATGTTGCAGTGTACTTGTGATCCCAGATCTCTCATCACTTTGTAGATACATAGGGTATTGCTGTTAATCTGATAGTGTGAAGGGACATTGTTTTTTCTGAAGGGAATGATGATGCAAACTTTTGCATTCAATTTGAGACTGTGACTAAGACAACAGTTGTTGGTCTGTGTAAGACCCTCCTGAAGTATACTGACATCGTTTGGGGATTCAGTAATTTCACCCAGTTTGTAGTCGTCTGCAAACTTGGTCAGACACAACACCTTAGTTTTGGCCTGAACTTCTGAGAAGTATATACCAAACAGTAGGAAGCCCAGCACTGACCCTTGTGGCACCTCGCTGGTGACAGGTCTGCTGGTTGATGTGGAGTCACTCACTTTCATAGTGTGTGACTGGTTTTTGAGCCAGTTGGCAACCCATCTTACAACAAAAGGGTTTGGTCAGATTTAACTAATGAGGGTCCTACAGTTGCAGTGGTGCATCTGTTTGTCATATTAGTGAAGACCAGATCTAGTACATTTGTTCCTCCTGTGGGGGTTTGAGCAATTTGTTTCAGGGGATTTGAGTTAACAAGGTCGAGGAACTTTTGCGCTAGTGAGTTAGGGCTAGAGTAGGTTTCCCAGTTGATGGTGGGATAATTGAAATCTCCCATGACCAGAGTGTTTGGCAATATTTGGATTGACTCCAGTTTGATCAAGTAGGCCTCATGCACATCATGATCCATGGAGGGGGATCTATAACTAGCTATGACTTGAATATGAGTCTTACCAACAGTAATTTGAACTTGGTGTAACTCCATGGAGTTGTCCAGTCTAACTAGTCGGGAGGTGAATTTACCTGTAATATAGACAGAAACACTGCCTCCTTTGGTTCTCACATGTTCGTTTTGCAGTCTGAAGGTGTGGAAGGCATTGTAGCCTTGCAAGTCCGGGGTACTCTCTGAAGCCTTGAACCAGGTTTCTTTGACTGCACAGACATCTACAACCTCCAGTGATAGAAGTGCTTCCAGGGTGTGCTGTTTTTGGTTTAACCTCCTAGTGTTAAGCAGCATAACCCTTATTTTGTTATGGTTAACAATTTTCACATCGGAGATTTTGTTTTTGAGACCTTGCCTAAAAAAGGCACTATGGGGGAGGCAGGGAGGCAGTTGAATGCCTAGTGGTGCCAGATGCAAACTGTCTCTGGCAAAGCAGAGAGGTTTGTTGACCATGTCATCCCAGGCTGACAGAAACTGGATCCTCTTTGAATGACACCAAAAACTAAGAAATAAGCCAGTTATTGAAATAGATCATTTTTTGTTTATACTGTGGCATCATTCTAGGTTAGGATAATATGCTGCTCAAAGCTAGGGTCATACCTGCCTGGGACACATGCTTGGAGAGCTCAATCATGTCTCTGTTCATATAGTCAAGTGAGGTACATCTCAGGTCATTCACTCCAGCATGCACTATGACAGAGTCATAATGGTACTTGTTGCCAAGAAACCTGAGTTCATGCATGATCTGATGAATCCTGTCTCCCGACAGGCAGCTGACTGTGACTTTCTCCTTATTAAACCTGGAGAGTGGGACATCTGTATGTCTCACTATGGAGTCTCCAATGACAAGGACATTTGGTTTTTAAGTGTTACTCCTTAAGAGCTTGGTAAGGTGAGACTCTAGTATTGCTATGTGTCTTGGATGCTGTGGGAACTGTGTTAGCAGTAGCAGTCTTTTGTTTTGGAGGTCTCTGGTGTTTCATTAAGTTTTTAGAGTGAACCTCCACAGATGTTGATTTATGTGTTGGATGCATACTATGTGTATGAGTAGTGGTGGGTGAGTTGACAATCTCTTCAGTGTTAATGCTTTGAGTGTAAGAGAGCAGGGATTCAAGATTCTTGGTGTAGATACATCTCTCACAGTCTGTACCAGAGTGAGTTATTAGTAGAGGGTTGTCAGTGTACATGAGACCCAAGTCAACAAGGCTGGAAGGAGAAACAAGGGTAGTCCGATTGTCCAAAATGCTAGGTTTGAAGAACTGTTATCACAAAGGGGGTGTTTTCAGGACTGATCTAGGAGGTGCTCTGTGGATGGGTATTTCTGACAGGGTTTTTAGCTGGTGGTTTAATAGGTCACAGCTCACTAGCAATACTTCTTAGACTGGAAATGTACTAAAGATGAGGACTACACTACCGCACAATTGCAAGGCAGTGCTCAGTGCTGCATGATGCACAAACAAGCAGAGACCCACTCAAATGCAGGGCTTAAATATCAGAAGCTAAAAACTTCAAAAAAAAAAAAAACTTTTAAAAAATTCAAAAGAACCGATGAGGGTGCTTACTCCAAGCTCTAGACCAATCACCCTTCACCAGAGAGGTTCCAGTCAGCACACTTTTCTCACAAGGGTGCAGAAAAGCCCCATCCAATCAAAGATGGCTTGGAAAATGTGTTCAGAATACAAGAGCTACTACAAACAGACCGAGATGCAGCAAAGCTGTGTCTGGATTATGCTACAGCTACTAGCTACACTAATTTAGGCAGGAAACACTAAAAAAATGTTTTGAACAGCAGTGAGACACTAAACATGTTTTCAACAGCAGAAAAACAGAAAGGAGACATTAAAAATGTTTTAAACAGCAAACAGATCAGTTTTTTTAAAACATTGTTTGGTGGGAAAATAGAACAAATGCTTTGCAAACAGTGAAAAGTAGCAACAATTACTTAGCAAACAGTAAAAATAGCAAAAAAAAAGCTTTGCAACAGTGAAAATGGCAACAAAATATGATTTAACAAGCACAATAAGGCAGAAAAAATGTAGTACAAACAGTACAGTTTAGTTCTGTAGTTCTCACCCATGCTGTTTTGAGGCACTGCCATTCTTCTTCAACTCCACTTATTTCCTCCTCTTCTTGGGGTGCTAGAACCCTGAGTAATTCCTTGAGTTGTTGTACTTTCTCTACAATCAACTTCCAGGTCTTCATCCTGGTCTCTGTTGACCTTAGAGCCTTCAGTGCCCACTGCTTGCTGCTGATTGTGGCAACCAGTGGCTTATGCTGTGGGCCAACTGTTTCACTGGGGATGACTTTGAAATCATTGATTCTACCTCCATGCCTTTTCCTTACTAGGAGAAAGCCTACCTGAGTTGCATGTTGGCTACTCTTGTTTGTGATCTTGTGACTGTATCTCTTTCTGAATTATGTGTTGGCTACTATCAAGCCATTTGCCAGACAGAATTCTAGAATGGCCTCTCTTTCTTTATTCCTGTTGCCCCACTCATGTGGACCCAGGCAGTCCTCACATCCTGCTCTGTCTGTCCTGATATGTGCATTCAAGTCACCCATTATCACACCAATTCATGTTGCCCTGCTTTATCTAGTAGGTCCTGCAACTGCTGTATGAATACACTCATTTCCTCACCATCACAACCCTGCTCTGGGGCATAGGCTGTGATTATGAATACTGCCATATCATTACACTGGAGTCTGATTGCCATGAGTCTGTCATTAATTCTGATGATATCCTGCATTGCCTTATGAAACCTCTCTCTCACCACAATTCCCACACCATTTCTAGCCTGTCCCCCTCCTGAGTAGCAGGCTATTGATCCCAAGCCAATAGATTTGTTGCACTGCCCCTCCATCATGTCTGTTTGATACGTAGGATGCCCAGCCTCCTTTGCATCATCATGTTATCCATTTCCAAGCTACGTCCTGTCAGTGAACCTACATTAAGTGTAGCAATTCTCAGTTCCTATTTGGCAGGTTGATTGGTTTTATGTCCAGCATTCGCTCAACAGAGCTATCCCAGGTAATCCACAGGTCCCTGGCATAGGTCAGAGTAGGCCAGGTCCTCAAACCAGTCATCATTGGTAACTACCCATGCCCATTTTAGTGACATTAGTCAGCATGACTGAAGCACTAGAGCCGTATTTTACACCATCAATTGGTCCTGCCACAGTGCATAAACTGTGATCTGTATTCTCTTATCTTGAGGATACTGCGCACCACAGTAGATGCCCAAAGCAATTGGTCTGTACAACCCTTCCCCTTATAGGGCACCATGTAGAGTCTGTGATGCTGTCCACAGCTCCATTCATTGGTGAGTTTGAGCCTTGAGGTATATTTGTTTTTGATGCAAAACAAGATACCTCCACCTTTAGTCTCTGTCTTTGTAGTAGCTAGTCTAAAAGCATGGAAGGCATTATAACCTTGCAACTGTTGGTGTGCTCTCTGCAGCTGTAAACCATGTTTCAGTTACCAAACAGACGTCAGCAATCTCTAGGGTAAAGACAGCTTCTAGGGAGTGGAGCTTTTTGTTTAGATTCATAGCATTGAGCAGTAACACCTTTAGATTTCTTGGTTTCGATTTGCTGTCGGAAGTACTTTCAATTTGTCATTACCTAAAAAAGGCACTATGGGGGAGGAAAACGTTTTAGTTAATATTCAAAAGCCTACAGAGGGAGAGGTGCAGACCATCCCTGGCAAAGCAGTGTGGTCTGCTGACCATCTCCTTCCATGCTAACAAATATTGCAAATGGCTTAGAATGACACCAGAAACTAAGCCAGTTATTGAAACAGTCATCTTTTGTTCGTATTGTGGCATCATCCTTGGAGAAGATGAAATGTTTCTCAATGCTAGGCTTATACCATCCTGGGACTCATATTCCAAGAGCTACATGATGTCTTAATTCATATAGTCTATGGAGGAACATATCTGGTCATTTACACCCACGTGCACTATGACTGAGTCATACTGGTACTTGGGGTCCAATGATCTGAGTGTGTGCATAATGTGGCAGATCCTAGCCCCTGATAAGACACTGACTATGATTTCTCCTTACTCAGCCTGGTGAGAGGGACATCAGTGTGTCTCATGATGGGGTCTCCAATGACTAGAATGTTGGATTGTGTGGTGGCTTGTCTTATGGGCTAAGAAGTAGAGGCTTCATGAGATGTGACTGTGTGTGTTGATGTGGTTGTTGTTCTGAAAGAGTGCATTTGGGGCTGCTGAGGGCATTTGTTATGTGTACTTCATCTAAGAGGTCTTTGAGGTTTAGGAAGGTTAACTTTAAGTGCCTCAGCATATGTAGGTCTATGTGTCTGCTTTGAATTGTGTTTGATGTGTTCAGCGTGTGTACTACTGACAACCTTATTGAGATTAGGAGTGCTTTTATGTAAGCGCTTTGCCTCCAGTGACATTGTGTAAATACATCTCTCATATACCATATCTGTTTGTTTGAGAATTTCAGAATTGTTAGTAAAAATGAGACAATTTCTACATTACTTCAGGATGCCCATATCCACCAAACTAGTAACAGAGATAGTGAGAAAGTTCATTTCTATGGCAACAGACCCTTTTAATTTGATTAGACAGTTGGAGTGAGAATATAAAGTAATGTCATGAGTATCTTATTTGCAACTCTGGGGGCAGTGCTTGTCACTGCAAAATAGCTGTCCTGTGTGCAACTAGGGATTGGGAAATATTAATGGTGGCTTTTACAGGAAAAATGTCAATTCAAGATGTCTGTGTTTATACAGGGCACTGCCAAGCATTTGAGGGGAAACTAATAAGTAGACCCCAATGATTTATTGATGATGTATTTAGGCAGATATTCTGCAGTTAGAAGTAAATAAAGCAGTACTTACTGAAAAGAAAGAATTAGATTGTCAAGAATGATGAAATGAGAGGAGTCATCTGAATGGCTACTGCCTGGCTATTACTAGTGCTGGTTTCATAACAGCTGCACACTGCTGGGATGCAATGCTCTTTTGTTTCTTCTCATTCCAGAAGCAAAAAAGCAGCACCAATTCCAAAATAAGAAGCAGGGCACAGCCTGTTTGGTGATCCACAGTCTTGTCCCAGATGATTGTCTATAGGCTTGCTGTAGCCTTTTCCTGGTAGATGCCTCGAATAGCAACCAGACCAGTCACAAAGGTCAAGCACATACACTCACTGCCCAACCAGAAACAAACAGTCAGGAATCAGTGCACTCTGCCCCTTCTCTCACAAGGAGCAAAATATAAGCACAAATTACAAGCTAGCACCTATGAATCAGTTATTAAGCTTAAAGGAGAACACACTTATCTGCAGAATTCCTACCCCTCTTAACTCATTCCCTTCAGTACAGCTCTTTTAAGTGTGTACCTTTTAAATCCCAGTGTTTGTGGCTTGAACTTTTAAAAAAATGAAATTATCACCTTACCCAACAAATACCCATTGACAGAGGTATCAATACAGTTGTGTTTGTCATCATGTATGCTTCAAGATAAAATATTCTGATACCTTGTATGTAGTATGGTTTTGGAATTATTACTGCAAATATGAACAAACAACACTTGATGCCTAGAGGCACAGTAAGAGGTAACTGCAGAAATACCTGGAGGCGCACTCGGCTGTAATGAGTTAAAGTACAGTAGAATATCATCAATCCATTTACTTGGTGCAGGAGTAGAATCCATAGCCTTCTGCATCAAAAGCAGCGTTCATATTAGTGTGCACGATTACCCTTTGAATCAGCAGCTTCATCATAAAGACATAGTCATCCACTGTTGTATGAACAGAGACACTGTATGACAGCTGGCTCCATCCTCACATGAAATGTGTCAAATGCTGTTCCCTGTGGACTCTAAGGTATGTGTAACTTTGATAATGCATGCTACAGGGTAACTTCCAAGGACCATCAGATAACAACTTGGGTGTTTCACTGGCATGTCTCATGAATACTGCACCACTGCCTAGATGTGATGCTGCAACATTTGGAGGAGTATATGTGGTTCCCAAGTACTGCAGGGGAGAAAAACAGCACTATGCAGGTGTTGTATGACATAGTCCACTTCCTCTATGGTTCTAGAGGCCATTAATTACATCCCCATTGCTATCAAGATCTTGTCTGGTCCACATGGGCAACATTATACCAATTGTAAGGGTTTCTACTCCATCAGCTGCCAGGTGGTGTATGCCCATCCTCCCAGGGTATCACATAAAATGTGTCTGTTTGCCATCCAGGCAGTTACCACAAACTCCACATTTGGCACACATCTGACCAATATCAACAATTTGTGTAAGGTGACTTTCCATAGAGACAACTTATTGATGAAGCCAGCTATGCCCTGGAACAATGTCTCATGGCATTGATATACAACCCACAGAACATGGCTGAGATGTAATACAAGACTACACTGTTGCAGACCTGAAACATCATTGAGCATGTGCTCAGACTGATGAAGTTGTGCTTCCAATGCCTGCTTTCTTCTGGCAGTGCACTACACTTTGCTTTGGAGACCTACAACAAGATATTTGCTGTCTACAATTCTGCTCAAAACGATGGTTATACAGACAGCTAGAGCAAGGGACTGCCTTTGGAAGATAAGATAAACTGGATCCAAGGGTGAAGAAAGTTAACTGGAGCCAGGGGTGAAGGAAGTACCATATGAATCATCATTGGAGGAGTTACCTGCAGTGGAAGACCATGAGAGGCAGAGTCAAGTGCAGTACATTGTGGCAATGGCAAAGATGCAGCATGTAGCCCACAACTATAAGCCATATTAGCCACAACAACAATTAAAACTGATGAACACAATACTTGCACCCATACCATTTTCTATAGTACATTGACTGGCCATGGTGTGCATTAAGCATCACCTAATCATATAACACAGCTGTGAGGACACAGCATTGTACTCACCATATGTGCACATATGGTACAGCATAGTGACAGGATCAGCAATAAGTATATAGTTTGGGGAAGCTTACTGAAGAATGTGGAATAGAGTGCATGATATGGACTGGGAATTGGAGGAGCTCAGTATACTGTGCAGTGAGGGTGTAGTGTTTCCTAAGAGAGGTAGGTTTTCAGCAGTACTATTTATGTGTTCAGAATAGGTACTACAGACACTGTTCACACAGATATGGTTACAATGTGTGTAGGTGTGCATGGCAGTTGTTGGGTGAATTTAGGTGAAGAGGATGCAGACCATGAATGCCTCGGGCCATGGGAGCATCCCCCAAGAGGAATGGCACTGGCACTAACACTCACCAATAAGGACAACAACAAACTAGGATACCATGACTGCCAGATTGTGGCATGTGCCTGATTGCCACATATTCCATGTCTGCACAGGTTGCCATGCCGTGCCTCACCAGGCAAATGATGAGTGGGTGATGTGGAAGAGGTAACAGTATGTGAATGTTATAAGACTTTCTTGTAGAGTGTGGTTACCGTGAAGGCAGATAAGTGTCTGCCAGGGAAATGGCATGGATGCAGAAAGACCTAGGGTATTAGAATTTGCACACGAATAAACTAGACCTTGTATTGATAACCCTCACATATGTCATCATGCAGGCCAACATTGTACCAACATTTCCTGCCAGGGTGGTGGTGGCATCTGCTTGTGTCTGGATGACTGCCTGTACATCTGTCATACCACCCATGTTAGGCAATGACCAGTGCCATGGTGGTAATAGACACATGCCTGCTATTTTCAACTCCTGTCCCTAGACTCTGGAGATGCACTGCCAACTGCTGTAGGTGACTAGGCAGTGGACAAGGATGGTCCCTGAGTAGTGGTGCCCAACATGACCTGTCCTTCTATAGACTCTTTTGAATCAGTGGTATGTTCCACAAGTAGCAAGTTGTGTAACAGGATATGGGTGGTAGTGTATTCTTTATAGTCACCATTACTGACAGTTATACTGTGCCCTCAGATGGTACTAATGTGAGGTCTCCATCACCATCAGTGCCCAAAGCAGCACCAACATCAAGCATGCCCTGCTCCATGGAGGAGGAGATCATAACTGTAGCAGCTGTGAAAAGAGGGACATAAAACCCATGTGTAACATTATCAGCATGTGATAATTCTACCTACTTGTAATGCACAATGGTACTGATAACAGCTATGCAAAGAATGTAAACAAGTGCACCTTGCATGGTATGCCTTCATACTCGCATCTCAGATGCATCTGTAGATCAGATATGGTAGTGATCATCATTGCTTATCTTATGACCTGAATGTGGGTCTATATTATAACATCAAATTTTATAAAGTTCAAATGTTATAATATCAAACCAGTAATGTTGAACACTGAAAACAGTGAAGGTACAGGACACTGAATTCTTTCCCAGGGAAAGAAGTCGGTGGGCTGTTGCTGTGGCTTTGCTGTTTTCAGCGTTCAATATGTTGGAATGTTATGGGTCGGGTTCAGGTAAGTGTGCGATTGTATGTAGGTTAGGGTTAGGGGGCAGGTTAGGTGAGTTAGGGCTAGGGTGCAGGTGAAGTGAGTGTGCGATAGTGACGGACCTTAGGGTTAGGGTTGGATTAAAGTAAGTGGATAGCTAGTAGTGTATGTGAAGTTTAGTTTAGGTTTAGGTGTAGGATTTTAAGTGTATGTGTGTGGATTGCTGCTTTTTATGTGTGTTTGTGTTGTGTGTATGTTTCTCAGAATAGCAAATTTTTTTCGCTGGGAAAAAATTCGCTATTCTGACTGTTCAGTGTTTTTGGATTTTGGTGTTTAGGGTTCGATATTATAAAATTCGATGTTTACGAACTTCAATGTTATAATATAGACCCCCTGAATGTACCCCTAACAAGGGTTAATAACAAAAGGAAATTAACCTGGTTCATTCCCAACAGAGACATGAGATGGTGCATTCAGCTCAGCTCTCACATCCAGACCTCCTCCAGCTATCATGTTCCTTCTGTCTCCCCAGACAAGGACAACAGAAACTCCTTCATGGAGATCAGGGTAGCCTGTGATGGTGGATCCTCACCAGTGGTCATTCTTTCCTTTGCAATAGCATGAGCCTTCTGGCAGATATGCAGGATCATGTCAGTGGCAGTGGAAAAGACATTATGGGCTGCCCTGTTGTGGCCACTGACAGCATTCATGTCCATCATGAGATCATCCCACACATGATCACCAAAGGTCTAGTTGCTCTTATCCTTTTACATAGTCCATCCTCTGCACTCATGGAGGGCTCTGCAGTAGCTCTTCCATGCCTGCCAGGGAATGTCTCTCTACACACTTCCTCTCATTAGTTTCCATGTCTCAGCTTGTAAATGTGGACATACAGACTTGGTCAGTGTGTGGCCACCATATGTAGAGCAACAGCTGTAGTGCTCACACAACTATAAGAAGCCATGTCTACCATACCCCAATATCACAGGACATGTCTTTCTAGCATTAAAGTAGGCAGCATAGGATGGACTGTATTATGACATGCATCCTATCAGCAGCCTACATGCACCTATATCCAATACAGCATGGCTATCATGGACAACACATATTAATCTATGATTGATATCTGTTAGGCTGTGTGCCATTCTATCCTCACCCTGTTCACTATGTTCCATAAATAATTCCAGATATGCAGACAGTGCACATCACAGTACATTTCTCTCTGTCTGAACAGCATGCCAGAATTCAAAGTGAAACTCACACAGACCCAGAGCCAATACCTTAGTAGGATATCCATGTTCGCAATCATCCATCATTGCATCCCTCCCTCTGTTCCTCAAACACCTGTCAGTAGCTGGGTATGGAACCACCTCACCAAAAATGCCTTACATTTATCTAGTCACCCCCCACCTGCCTATGGCCTGTGTCACCTCACCCTATCCCATATTATACCCCCTATAACTATAGATCACTGTGGTTATGTAATACAGAGCTATGTCACAAACCTCCCTATAGTCTTCTCTTTCAGCAGGTACATATAGAACAACCTCCCTTCAATAACAATAGGTAAGTGCTGTAGTTATCCAGTTACTTTCACCACTTGCCACTGTCATATGTACCATTACCAAAGCAGCTGCAGAACGTTTCTTTACTCTGTAGATTAAAAGCCATATTCAGAAATAGTTCTGCTTGCTACTCCAGTAAAATCCTGTAGGGATATGAGCACTACAATGACACAGTTGTTTTTATCATGTAGTTTTAAGCCTCATAGCATAACACTTAAGCTGAGGGGGCAATTTAAGGTAAATGATTTTGAACGGCTTATTTAACTCATTGTGTATCGGCCATACACTGCACAATGAGTCTTGTGCCTGGCAGTGCACACACACACACACACACACACACACACACACACACACACACACACACACACACACACACACACACACACACACACACACACACACACACACACACACACACACACACACACACACACACACACACACACACACAAGAATGTGAAGCACAGTGCACATGCACATACAGGCCCATCACCTTATGTGGCTGGGGGTTTCTTAATAAACTTTACTGCCTCAGTGACCAATGTGCCACAAACATTAACACTGGCATGGGATACATGGGGCCCATAGCTTTAGGCTACAGTATTTCCACACACACACACACCATCCTGGCATGATGTTTGGTAATGTGCAGCTATATAGTGGCATTGGGTTCCATCATGCTGCCCAGCTGCCCACTGATGCACATCATGTGATGTTTACAGTCTGTATTGATATGAATCTGGAACTATTTTCTTCTTATATTACAATCTGTAAAGTGACCATGGCTTCTGAAGGTGTTAATTGTGGGAAGGCTGCCATGTGGTGCAAGAAGAAATCTGTGAGCACCCACTAAGGGTTTCTATGAGGGTTCTCAGTACAACATGGGTGCTTGATACTGCTTTGCCATGGGTGTGCATATGGCAGGCTGTAGACTGACATTTAATGGTATCTGTTGTATGTTATGGTATATTAATGCATTTTGGCATTTGTGGCTGCATCACCATGGTTATTTTGGTGCTATGCAGGGAACAATCTAGTAGGCTGTGTTTACCGCCTTATGGTAGAGTCTTTTGAGCTAGACTCTTCAGACTCCTAAGATTGTTCAGCCCAGCTTCCCTGGCCCTTGCAGTCACTCTTTGACATTCATGAACTGTTCAAATGTCATACACATGGGAGGGTTTACTCAGGTGGCATCTGCTCCTGACCCCTGTGGCATGCATAATGATGTATTACTGTTTTGTCTGGCCTGTATATTGTGTTTTGTTTGTTATTGCATACATAACAGCATTTTAGTTTTCTGGGAACTATACTGCCAAATTGTTTTTGCTTTTGTGTTTGTCTTTCTCTCTGTCTTTATCACTGCCCCTTTTTTATTTTTGTCATTTGTTATTTTGTATCTATCCATTTATAATCATATTTTGTTCAGTATCCACTGTGGCAGTGGATGTGGTATAGCATCAGCCACCACACTGTGCCCCCTATCTTGCAATTTCTTGCTGTGTCTCCAGCTGCCTCCAGACCACCCTCTCTGCAGAGTAACATAGGCCATCCAGGGGGGATGTACTGCAGACTTTCCTGGTGCTCTGTGGTGGTCTGTCTCGAGTATTCTGCTAGGGGATGTAGGTCCCGTATTAGGATCATCATTAGTGAGTCCTGTTATGTCATTTGGCAGGAAGTGGAAGGCCTGGTGACAGCCTTGGTGGACCCTTAGCTGTACACTTGCATTGGCAACATAGATGTCTTTGAGTGATTAGCAGAGTTGCAGAGCTTCCTGGCCCACACCAGAGGGCCAACAGCAGCTGTGTTTAGCCATGAGGGTGGTCACAGAGGTGAGTGACTACAGGTTGAATGCAGTACTCTGCAGCATGACAATTAGACTGCACTCCAGCCTATCCCCCATCACGGTGTTCTTTGACCCTAAGTGTTACTTCACTGCCCTGTTAGTAGCCCATTTCTCCCCATCACAAACTGTCTTCCCTCTGTTTGTGTCTTTCCTTGTGTTCTCATTTCTGGCAGTACTTCCCCTTGTGGTCTTTGTCTTTTGTGTTTTTCTGTCCTGGCTGCTAACCCTCTACCCTCTTTTCTGTCCAGACCTTCTTGCTAAAAAATGGGCATCTGCCAACCCAGAAAAAATACCCTTGCCTTCCCATACAATTTGTCCTTCTCTGTGTTCTTCTGTTTTTTCTTATTCCTTTCTTGCTGTCGTATACAGCCATTTTTATTTGTGTTAAACATTTGTTAACCAGGTAAGCCCATCGGATATAAATACCCTTTTCAGGTACAACTTGAGTACACTGTCACTGACTGGTGAACTCATTACAACAGAGTGACACCTCTAAGTATTTCAGTAATTGCATCCTACTGACGTCTCTAGGCATCAAACATTGTTTGTTCATATTTCCATTAATAATTCCAAAACCATGCTACATACAATCTATTACAATATTTCATCTTAAAGCTTACACAGTGGCAAACAAAACTGCATTGATACTTCTGTATGACACAAGTAAAGAGCTATTAATTGCTGTTTATATATTTTTGTATTGTCAGAATTCATGCTTTTCTAATTATTTCAACAACCATGTAGCACACACAGAACCGCTTAGCCTCATCTCAGCTGGATGAATAAAATGCTGCTGATAGTACATGTGTAACTTGAGTGATTGCTGAGATATTGTAAGTTAATTACAAAACTTTACAAGGCGAAATTGAAGTGTATTAACCCACCACCGAGATCGCGCAGGTATGGGCGTGCCCGCCATGATTGAAGTGCAGGAGGATGAGATTAACAACGGCAATGTGCCGTGATTGACACGCAATGCTAATGTAACGGTAAATCCATAGAATTGAAAACTGAGCATTTAATAAGCACAAACACATGCTGGTTAAAAATTTAAAACTCTGTGTATTAGCTCTGCTGCACTTCAATCAGCTGAAGTAGCTTCCATGAGAATGCTTTAGTTCAACCTTTATTGGCAGCAGTCAGACACTTGTAACATGCTAGCAGGTGCACAAAATGCACAGCCGTTAGCCCTGAACCGGTAGTTTTGAAACAGACTGTTCCTAACTATCCTTGTTATCAAGGATAACTTCACTTAAAAGCATGGTTTTTATTTCTAGATAATGTTATCCACAGTACTTTTCCGTCACGTGTTTGGATGTTTGACTACCAACTCGCACGTTTTTTGGCTTCCATTCTTTGTTAAGCCCTTTACAAAACCAAGATATCCATCTTGTTCTCTTTCTTCTCTTAAATATGAACTCAGCTGGATTACAATGGTTGAAAACGAGGCTTTCTACAACAAAATTCCCATTAAAAGTCGTAGATGCGGATAGTTAGAATTAAAATAATTCTCAATAACCAGGTTATGTTGCCAAATTCTGATTAACTGTACTTGCTTTTACAACTGCTTCAGGGCTGACAGCTGTGTGATCATTGAGCATTAAAGCTGTTGCCCCGATAACGGAAAAGTACCGTATTTTCAGTCAACAAGCTTTATTCCTTTACTTGGCTGTTTTAAACCTTCCCACCCCTTTCCAAGGTGAGAGATTGGCATAATGGTCAAGGTGTTTACCTTGCAGACACAAAGTTAAGGGTTTGATTCTCACATGGGGTGATTGGCTAGGCTTAAAAATGACCCACAAGGGCAATTAGCCTAGTACTAATCTATGAACCTATGAACCAATGTAACATTGCCAGTGGCAATTCTCTTTCTAATGGACTTAATCTCCCAGCCCCATGCTTACACTTATCAAGGGTATCAGAACTTGTCAGATCATATCAATCATCACACAATTAACTTGTGTTGCACATATATTACCTTGTGCATCTTTCAATCAAACGGTGGGTGGTGCAGTCAAAATGCTCGCAGGTGAGGTTTGGGCGGGGCTTGCTACTGCGCATCTGGTGGGTTAATACACTTCAATTTCGCCCTTTACAAACTTAGTAGTTACTGTGTTTACTGTGAAATACCAAATCCAGTTTAAGAGCATAGACCCTAAAGAATACTGTTACTAGAAAAATAATTTGGGCTGAAGAATTTGCCATTTACATTTATTGAGTAACCCCTATGGTTTCAGAGATGTGGACATTTGTTTGTAATGTGAGGTCGTAATTTGATTCTATTAAAAATCTTAGGCTGCACCCATTAGAAGTTACACTGCAAAATTCCAGAGCTCCAATTCCACTCCAAATTCCAGAGCTTCACTGGAGCAAAGCTAAACTTTCCACTGAGTGGTTCCTTAAACCTCTTGTGTTAGAGGCGACATGGAATATATGCAAATTACCCTTTAAGGACATCAGGTGTTTCAGCTAAATGTCAATTCTAAATGTCCATGACTTTTTCTTTGATGTCTATTTATGGACATATTCAGGTCAATAAAGCCAAACCCTACTGTGTGACATTTTTACTCATTGTTTTAGAGCTCCATTGGAAGGAATAAATTAAGCGACACTAGAAGTGTTTCAATTATTTTTAACTAGATTTCACTTTTTGTAGAGGATGTCGCTAGGTCATGAATCAATCTTTTACTGTTGATTAGCTGGTGATCATTAAACTCATGGGTCTGTTACAATGAATGAACTAATATACATACATATATATATATATATATATATATATATATATATATATATATATATATATATATATATATATATATATATATATATATATATATATATATATATATATATATATATATATATATATATATATATATAATTTGAATAGAGAGGGACTAGTGCACATTTGATATCATATATTGGATATATATACTTAAAGAGAACTGAGGTAAGGTCTAACCAGAACCATTGCAAGAACAGAGCCAAGTGTCTATTAAGTGTGATTTTAGGAGTTTTTTTAAATTGTAGTACATAGTTGTAAGTTATTGCGGTTGGCAGTTTATTCTACATTTTAGTAATGAACTTTGAAAGGAGTGATTCCCCAGCTGTGTTGTTAGCTTTGGTGATGTTTAGAAGGAGTTTGTTACTACAGCAGAGGGTTCTAGAAGCAGTGTTTGGTTGTATAAGATTTTGGAGAGCATGGGTTTTATCTAGATGATGTAGTAATTTGTGGCAAAGGCTAATTGGTTAAAATGTAGCAGTTGAGGAAGTTCTAGCCATTTTAGCTGTTTAAGAGATGTACAGTGATGTCTCCATAATGAGGCATCAGTGGCATACTTGGCAATTTTATTGTAAGAAGATTCCAGTCTGTTTAGATCAATTTTGCAGAGTTTGGTTAGTATTGGGGTGACATATAGAAGAGTGGACAAAAGGTGTGTGAGAGTGACAATAGCATTTGTATTTCTTGTCAGAAATTTAGTTTCTGTATATATATATATTCAGAGAGAGAGATAGTTGGATAGACAAATATAGACACGCACATCTATATCTGTCTATATATTTATAAATATATATAGACACACACACTCACACACACACACACACACACACACACACACACACACACACACACACACACACACACACACACACACACACACACGCACACACACACACACACACACAATCTGTACAAGTGATTAGTCTGCTTTTCCTTAATCTATGTATGATAGAGACCTATTTATCAAGTCCTGTTTTATCACATATTCGGGATGGAACACACATCATGGGAATGAGAAAAGGCTGGACTTTGTTCTCCCTGCAAGACCAGTATTAAAGCCCACTTGCAAGTCAGTCTCAAAACTCCTTCTCACAAGGGAAAGCTCTTCCATAATATCCAAAAGATACACACACCACACACACACACACACACACACACACACACACACACACACATATATATATATATGTTGTTGTTGTTGTCTTCCGGCTTCTCCTGGTTAGAGATCACCACAACGGAACTCTGGTCCACTAATGATTGGCAGTAGATTTTCAGGAACGCCGAGGTGCCAGCTCGATCTTCAACCTTCAACAAAGGCAGGCCCATTTACGCATGTCTTTCGAACGCCGACCCACCACTGGGAGGATATGCAGACTCCACACAGAAGGCACTTCCCGCACTCCAGCCAAGAATTGAACGGGAGAACCTCTTACTGTGAGGCAACAAAGCTACTGCTGCACCACTGCGGAAGTCATATATATATATATATATATATATATTAGAAAGAGACAGATAGATAGATAGACAGAAAGACAGATATAGGATCACCTAAAATGATCTAAAATAACATATGATCAACAGGACAAATATCAACAGAGAAATGTCTAAACCGACAAAAAGTTTAACTGAAAAACCTCGAAGCACAAAATATTGGCAAAATTTCATCACTATTGTGTGAACTCAGAGTTGGTATACATCATTAGCAAGGGGATATAGGGGGTGCAACCCCAGGTGAGGAGAGCAGAGGGGCTTGCTCCCGTGCAAAAACATTTGTTTTGAATGTGATTATATGGTGTCAATATTTTGTATTAAGACGCTTTTCAGTGTAGGTTTTTGTTTATATAGATATTTTTCTGTTATTTGTCCTGTTGATCTCATGCTGTTTTAGATCATTTTAGTTAACCCATACACACAGACACACACACACACACACACACACACACACACACACACACACACACACACACACACACACACACACACACACACACACACACACTATTATATAATGTGCATTAAGAAGATATTGAGGCTTGGGTGATCATTTAAGGAGTTTGTATATATACATCAGCATGACTAGCAAAAACACTGAACTTAAATGAACTATCTAACTGACTGACTACATACTTGTATGTTCTCACTCTGGCTGCTCACTCAAAATGGCACTCTTGCTTGCACGTGCTCTGTACTTAACATGCATGTGCAGACTCACTGGAAAGCTTCTTAAAGGTATATCACACACTCTGATCTACATCCTGCAATTTTACTGAGCTATCTTATACAAACAATGACATTTTAATAGGCATGCAATTATACAGACACTAATAAAGAAAAACAACAGTCATGTCCAGGTTGATGTGCATCTAAAAGCAGGTTTTGAGATGCAACCTGATCTCACTACATAATAGTTAGGACTGGGTTTAGCAACAGAGACAGTTACTGGGGAATGTTCTTCTTGAGGCGTTTCCTGGATTTTCTCAGGAACAGTGATTGATGATGGAATGTTCTTTGGAACAGGAACATTGGGCAAGTCACTCTGAGAACTAAAGTCTTTGTCACAGGCGAGATGCTGTAACACTGTTTGGACACTGATAACAAATACTTCTGATTTCATCTGAATTCCACACCTTGTGAGTCCACATTGTACGATCTCGGCTCTTGACACAAACTCTTCACAAATGCAATGGGATCAAAACCTTTTGATGTCTGCATCCTCACTATCTCCCATTTTTGTAAAGAACTGGATGGTTTGCTGGTTTTATCATAGTAAGACTTCTGGGACAAGATCTTTTTCAACAGTTGAGCTTTTACTGCTTTGTTGTTTTTAGCACATGGAACCAATGAATTACTGCTGATTGGTAATGTGGTTCTGGTTTGTCTTGACATAAGTCTCTGGCCAGGTGAACCAAGATGTTTATCATTAGGAATGTTTCTGAGATTTAGCAAGTTGAGAAAAACATCAGTATCATCACATCTGGATTTCTCTAACAGTTGTTTTGCACTATGAACTGCACATTCAGCCAAGCCATTTGACAGAGGGTATTCCAGACTACATGTAATAGGAACAAAGTCCCACTCTTCTGCAAATCTCTTGAACTGCTAAGTAGTAAACTGTGCGCCATCGTCAGAAATAACTCTGTGCGGACTACCATGGCCAGAAGAATGTCGCTTCAACTTAGTAATGACAGTACTGGAAGTTAGGTTGGGAAGTAGGTCAATCTCAAACCAATTGAATAAGAGTCTACTAACACCAAGTGATGTTGACCATTCCACTCAAAGATATCTGTGGCTACTGTCGACCAAGGTAATTCAGGAATCTGGTTTAACTTGAGTGGTACTTTTTGTTGATGGGGCTTTGTACTATAACAGATTGAACAAGATGAAAGTACACACTTAATATCTCTTGACATGGAAGGCCAGAATACTAGACATCTCACCCTTCTTTTGGTAGAATCAGTTCCTGGGCAGCCACAATGCAAATCTTAATGTACTCTTGTTGCAAGGATTTTGGAACAATCACTTAAGGACCTTTCATGATGATACCATTGTCAGACAAACATCTCATCTCGGTAAGGAAAATATAGTTGCACTTCTACTGGTAAACAAGATTTCTTTGAAGATCATCCTTGACTGATAGAGGTGTAGCTTCTGGAGAACTGGATCTGAAGCTGTGTAATTTCTGAGCTCATCAGGATGTATAGAAGAAAAATTTTTCACTTTCATGACCTCAAAATCAAGTTGCTCATTGTTATGCTGTTCTGTTTTTTTTCTGGGCTATCTGGATAAGGTATCAGCAAGACAGAGAAATTTGCCTTTTGTGTAAACAAGATTGAAATCATACTTCTGCAATTTAAGCATCATGCATTGCAATCTGTCTGGAACTGTATGCATAGGCTTTCTGAAAATAGTGACTAAAGTTGGTGATCAGTTTCAATCTGGATAGTTCGACCATAAATATAATCATGGAACTTCAAACATGCAAACACAACTGCCAAAAGCTCTTTCTTAATCTGGGCATATTGCATCTCAATTTGGGTAAGAGTTCTTGATGCATAGGCTATTGATCTAGCATCTTGAAGAATGACTGCACCTAGACCAAACTCAGAAACATCACAGGAAAGAGTAACTGGTTTGTGAACATCATAGTTGCTGAGATTTGGTGGGTTATCAATTTTCTGCTTCAGGATATCAAATACTCTTTGGTGCTGTTCTGACCATGACCAAATTACATCTTTGCATGTCAGCTCTCTTAGTAGTGCTGAAAGTTGGCTTAAATCTGGAATGAACTTGTCTAGATAGCTAACCATGCCAAGAAAACATTGTAGGGTTTGGCCATTGTCTGGAGCTGGCAGCTCGAGAATTGCTGTTTGCTTGGAAGGATCTGGTCATAAGATGGACCTGGTAAATAAGTGACCAACATAAGTAACTTCTCATAGCCTGAATTTAGACTTCTAAGGATGCAAGTTAAGATTTACCTCATGTGCACTTTCCAGAACTTTCTTGAGGTTTCTGCCCTGCTCGACTTCACTATTGCCTCCTACTAGAATATTATCTACTATAATAGCACAGGGATAACCTGAAAAAACTTTGCTCCATTACATGCTGAAAAACTTCACTAGCAGAATTTATCCCAAATGGCATTCTAATACATCTGTATCTTCCAAATGGCGTACTAAATGCAGTTAACAATGAAGATTTTTAGTCAAGCAAAATTTGCCAAAATGAACTCTTTGCATCTAAGACAGAAAAAACAGTGGCATTTGGCATGAGGGCAGCAACCTCTTTGACTGTGTGCATTGGATGATGAGATCTTTTTAATGCTTTGATCAGATCTGTTGGATCAATACATATTCTAATATCATTTGAGCTTTTCTTATGAGCTACCACCATGGAGGATACCCATTCAGTAGTTCTTCTACTGGACAAATTACTCCTAGCTGCACCATTTCATCTAGCTCAGCTTTGACTCTGGTCTACATAGCTACTGGAACTTTCCGTGCTGGTCTGATAACTGGGCTGACCTCTGGGTCTAACTTAATAGAATACGCAACTGGTAGTTTGCTTAGTTTGTCGGCAAAAATATCAGCATACTCAGACAAGATAGTATGGACAAAATTTGAGCTATTGTCATTCAGGCTTACATGGTGAACTTCTTTATTAAATGAAAGCAGTCACATTTTCAAGCTGTCTGTGAGGCCTAATTAAGACTTCATGTGTCTCTTGACTATGAAAAATTTCAAGTTATAACTGTTCCCAGCAGAGTAACATGAAAGCACTACTGATCTTTTGGTTTGAATCTCTTCAGCACCACAAGCAACAAGCTTCCTACATTTTGCTAAATCAAGTTGTTCTGTAGCTTTTACTCTAGCAAATGTTTCTGCTGATATAACATCTCACTTTGAGCCAGTATCCACTTTGAGCTCTACAGGACCCCATTATTCCAAACAGTACAAAAGGTCTCATTCTTTATCCACAAATCTACTGCATTAACTGTTTCACCAAGCACAGACACACCATCAACATAAAAAGTAGGGTCACAGCTTTCTAATTGAATAACTTGCCTCTTATAATGCCCTATTTTAATAAACGAATGGGCCTTATTTGATTTACAAAACCTTTTGAAATGATTCCACATATTATAAGAATGACACTGCTGACCAAAAGCTAATCACTTTTCTCTTTTGGGTTCATGATTACCAGCATAATTACAACAGTTGTCTATGAAGCTAGGTGGGGGTACATGTTTTGACTTTGCTGACTCACCCTTATGCTTCACTGAGCATGCTCTGGAATTTGCTGGAAAGACTAGGGGTTTCCCAGGAATTGTTACAGGACCTGCAGTAACTACCATGTGCCTGGGCCTGTTTATTTTAACCACATGCTGTGTATTATCTACATTGGCTTTGTCACTGTGCTTTCCACTGCTATTCTTATTTGCAAGCATACTTGTGTACTTTTCTGCAAGCTCACATATCTGACGAATCTCAGTGGCCTTATTCAAAGTTGAATCACTGTCATAGCAAAATCTTTCTAACTGTGTCATTATTAATACCACACACAAGTCTGTCTTTTATAAACTCATCTCTCAAATCACCAGATCTGCACATTTTAGCCTTATTTCGCAAGTCAGTTATATATTCTGCAAAAGTTTCACCAGGCTTTTGATCCCCTGTGTAAAATAAGTGCCTTTCCATTGTAACATTCATTTGGGGTTACACATTTCTCTAAATTTATGTTTATACACTCTGGATCTTCCCTTGTTTCAGCTGGTGCCACTATATGGTGGTCTTCCCCCTCACATGCAAACACATCAGGTGCATACACAAATGAATGCACTCTTTCAATGACCTCTGAACAAGCTAAATTAAAAAGAATAAATGCATTTGTACATGTGTCTTTGTCAGAAAACGCAGCCTGTATGAAAATATCATATTCCAACTCAAACACTCACTAATTGTTTTGCAATATTGTTATCAAACACAAGTGGTGCAGGTCTGTGAAACCCTTATGCCATGCCCCCAGAATATAGTAAAACACAATGCAAAATGGCCTTGTAATTATGCATGAACATTCACACACACCAGGTACTTGTGATAATATACAAATGCACAATAAGCTCTTCAAAATACTGTACTCTGCGAAATATGCTTTGAAATAACTGTACTTTGTGAAATATTTTTTGAAACAACTGTACTTTGCAAAATAACTGCACTGTAATACTATACACACTTGCAAATACTTTGCAAACTTTGGATATTTTGAATAGCTTTAGTTAATATGAAAAAGTAGCACATAGTGAAAAAATATGGTCATCTTCCCTTTTTTATACATTTTATGCGATTGGGATATTGCTTCAAGCATTTTCATAATTATTTTGAATAGTTTTATCAATATGTCACAGTTTCAGACATTTTGTTTAATAACAAATTCATTTTGAGCATTCTGAGAGCTTTGTTTTATATTTGTAGCAAAAGAAATCATTTAATCAAGTTTTAGTACCTGGAATTTGTTAAGGCTTGGGTGTTCATTTAAGTAGTTTATTGTATACAAATACATCAGGATGCATAGCAAGAACATTAAACCTAAATGAACTATCTGACTAACTGACTGATTTCATAATTGCATGCTCTCACTCTGGCTGTTCACTCAAAATGGCACTCTTGCTTGCATGTGTTCAGTACTTATATGCATGTGATCTACATTATATATATATATATATATATATATATATATATATATATAAAGAGAGAGAGATACATATAAACATATTGACATTCCTTTGGCCATACATTTTTACAATGACCAGGAAAAAAAGCCAGTGTGATCAAAAACTGATTGCACTTTCCAGCTTTTTTTGTTTTTGTATGCGAAATTACAGTACAGTGGGGATTGGGGAATTTGCCCTTTCCCCACTGTAGTACAGTCTTGAAGTTGGTATATACATTTAGTAGGAAGTGCAGGAGCAAATTCACTAAATTCGTTTAAAACATTTGTTAAGTTTTTAGACAAGTTAGTGATTGAACATTGGAGCTTGATCCCTTGAGATTTGATTTTTTTTTTAGTTACATCTAAATATATATATATATATATATATATATATATATATATATATATATATATATATATATATATATATATATATATATACACACACACACACACACACACACACACACACACACACACACACACACACACATCAATCACTTTGGTTGACAGGCAGAAGTACAGTGATTTTTTGATCTAATGGTCAGTGTATTAAATGGATATTTTGTTGGGCATGTGTTTGTCAAAACAGGTAACTGGTATGTCTAGTAAATGTGTGAGTTTGCATGTGTTTGCAAATGTATGTGGGTTTGTGTTACAGTAACAGATAAGAAAGGAAATTAATTGTGCGTGATTGTGAGTGTTTAGGGTTAGCGTTTTGGTTAGGTTAGGGGATAGAGTTAATGTATGTATGTGTGGGTGCATGATGAGTGTCTGAGCTGTCTTGTGTAGTGATACTTTTATGGGAAAATCTTTTTTTTAATTTAGATGCAAGGTTAGAGTTAAGGACAGGATGAGGATTAGCTTGCATTAATAAGGTAATGCTACCTTAGTAAACTGTGTTAACTCTAACTCTGCCCCTGCCCCTAACCTGCATCTAAATTAAAAAAAATAAACTTTCTACAACACTGCCACTATTCTGACATATTTAAGCTGAATATGGTTGGTTTTGGGTAGTGCATTGGAAAAGGCAATATGTTTACTG
This sequence comes from Protopterus annectens, assembly GCF_019279795.1. Classification (NCBI taxonomy): domain Eukaryota; kingdom Metazoa; phylum Chordata; order Ceratodontiformes; family Protopteridae; genus Protopterus; species Protopterus annectens. The sequence continues at coordinate 654,013,692 of NC_056736.1, forward strand.
TTTCAGTGAATTGTGTGTTGATGTTGTATTAGAGATGTAATGAATTGTTGACATATTTTGGCTGCTGTTTTCTTTTGAGATCAAGTAACATGACAACCAGTCATTATATAATCATGCATCTACTTCTATATATCTATATCTATATCTACCTAAGGAGAGAGAGAGAGAATGAGAGAGACAGTGTGTGTAGTGTGTGCGTGTGTGTGTGTGTGTGTGTGTGTGTGTGTGTGTGTGTGTGTGTATACATTATATTATATATATATATATATATATATATATATATATATATGTGTGTGTGCTTGTGTGTGGGCATATACATTATAAATCCAGATCCTGATTGATAAATAGATAGGTAGACAGATATTAGGCTGAGCCCAAAAATGGTTCATTTAAATTGATGCGCTACCATGAATAACAACATGAAATAAATAACTATATATATATCTATATATATATATATATATATATATATATATATATATATATATATATATATATAACAAATATATGACATATATATAGATATAGATACATATATGAGAAAGATGTCTATCTATCTATCTATCTATCTATCTATCTATCTATCTATCTATCTATCTATCTATCTGTCTAGTATACCTCTCAACCTCTTAGCTCCAGAAATCTGGGCAAAGCCATAAATAATGGGAGGACATATGCTCAAAAATAGAGACAATTTTTTAAATAATGCTCTTATAAACAAAAAAAGTTGCTAAATAACAGGTGATATGTTAGCATGCATTTTCTGAAGGATATGAAGTCTGTAATTCAAATGTCTGTCATTATTTAATGACTTCAACCCCCAACAGTTTGCCAGAAATCCACATAATTTAGGAAGAACAGACCAAAAATATGAGGCAAAATTCTGTACAGTTAGCTATTATATAATATATATATATATATATATATATATATATATATATATATATATGTGGATCTATGTCACTTTATCGAATTGACAGATGACTGAAATGTAAGACAATGAGACAACAACATCGAAAGCTCAAAATGATGACCGTTCACAAAATCGGAACTTAGAAAATTGAACCACACAAACACATCCAATCCAGTACTCATGAAAAATACACATCTGCCCCTTTAAACTAAATTATGATTAATGGCAACAGCAATGGCAAACATGGAGCACTTTACGGCTGACAACCATTTCAATAAAGCAATAAAGGTGCTGTTCTGTTTAACTTTACTACAACTTTTTTAACATTTTTGCAGGGGGACAAGCCGTCCTGCACCTCCATACCCCCTGCAAATCATATATAGAAACTCCTAGATCACACTACAGTGAGGAAGATAGTGAATTTCTCAGTCCTCGCTGTACCATGATCTCCATTCAGATGCTTCCTGGTTTTTCTATGCTATGAATTTCAAGGTTGTGCATATTCATCCTTTTAAAGTTTTGTTGTTTTCATCTCGTTCATTTGTGTTTTGGTCATATATATATATATATATATATATATATATATATATATATATATATATATATATATATATATATATATATATATATATATATATATGATATATATATATATATATATATATATATATACATATATATATAATATATATATATATATATATATATATATATATATATATATATATATATATATATATATATTATCTATATATATAGGTTCACTATAGAATCCCAAAATACTGAAATCCAGAATTTCAGTATTTCGAAATTCTATAGCCAAAACCTTTAAATACCGAAACCCCATAACAGCGAAATTTAAAACCGTGAACCTACAGTGCAAATACACCACACACATACACATACACACAATCTCCCTCCACAATCAAACAAACAATCCTACACTACAGACAAGCAGGGGGGCAAGCCCCCCTGCTCCCCCCACCCCCTACTTATATATACTAACTCTGAGATCGCGCAATCACACACAGAAAGGTAACTCACACACACACATTTCACAGCCCCTTGCACACACACACATCACAACCAAAACACACACACTAACATACACTAAAGCCCCTAACCAACACACTCATACGTACTTACCTACACTTACACTTATGCATTCACAAACCGCAACACCCCCCTACTTATATATACAAACTCCAAGATAGCACAATCACACACAGAAAGGTAACTGACACACACACATTTCACAGCCGCTTGCACACACACTTCACAGCCAAAACACACTCTAACATACACAAAAGCCCCTAACCAACACACTCATACGTACTTACCTACACTTACACCTATGCATTCACACACCGCAACACCAGAAGCTCCGAACCTCAGTATTTTGAATTTTGCACTTCTTGTGTTTCGGAATTTCAAGGCTTCGGTATTATAATTTTGAAATACTGAAAGTCGGGATTTCAGTATTTCTAAATTATAAAGGGAACCCATATATAAATATATATATATATATATATATATATATATATATATATATATATATATATATATATATGTGTGTGTGTGTGTGTGTGTGTGTGTGTGTGTGTGTGTGTGTGTGTGTATATCTTTAGCACACAGCTTGCAGGTTACATTTTAATTTTGAATAAAACTATATAGGTATACTATTTACTGGTCTTTGATAAGGAACATGGTTGAATGGAGTCACAAAATCCATTTCATGAGAAGGCTTTGTTGTATAGTAAATGTTAAAAATTGTTATCTTAAAGGTGTAGGGTTCATTTACATGGTATAGTCATTACTGAATGTGGATCCCTTATGACTCATTTTACAGATTCATATAGTTCTGATCTTGTAAGATCTCTCCCTAGGATAGCATGTGATTAGTTATTTGCTAATTTCTTCTTGTCCCATGGTTCACAATGGGCAAGGATGCATCCAGTTTTGAGGCGATTCCCGTGGATTTTCTGATGTAATAAGTAGAATATTAAGAGGTCAGACATGATGCTGTAAGAGTAAACACACCAAAGGAAGTTAACAAGTAATGTCTGCATTGCATGTACTTCTCAAAATCAGCATGCGTGATTCCAAAATCTATTTTAGTCTGAGTGGTTTGAGAACATGTTCCTTCACTGGTGTGCAGGCTGGAATAACTGGTTATTTAACTGCTGCTTCCAGCTATGGATCTAGACATTATTTAGACTGTTTTAACGGTGCTGTGATGCAGCAAGTGTGAGAATGTGCTTATAACTCTGCATTTTTAATGAAACACTGTACTGCAAGTGCCTGTTTCTGTCACGTGGAGTCCAATGTGCATCTCAAACAATGTGATCAAGTGCAAAACATGCAGTGAAAAAATAGACCTGTATTTATTTTGAGGCTTACCATCCTGTGGACCCAGACTTATCTGACATTTTCCTGAAAGAAAAAGGCAACTTGCAACTGTGATAGGTATTACTTATTAGAATAAGACTAACATATGCAGCATAAGTAAATAACTCAGTCAAAGTTAATAACAGATTCCATAGTTCACAGACACAGAAAACCACTCACAGAAGAGACTAGCAAGTTTATTGTCCACATATAGAGTCTCTGTTGCTTGGTTTGGCTTTAGTTTCTGTAAATATTTTGCTCTATGCCCTTAAAAGAAATAAGGAAATTATTTACATTATTTTCTGAACACCCATGGCCTAGCTTGGAACTTCCATAAAGACATCCTTCATTACAACCTTGGTTGCCTCATATTCAAATCAATATATGTCAAGTCATGTGATCAAACCTTAGGAAACTCTTCTCTTATCATTTACCTCTTATCACATCAGTGATGTGTTATAAATCTTCCTACCATTGCAGTGGACAGCCCTGATTGTAGTGGTTTCTTTAAACAATGTTTTCCTTTTATTCCCCCAGGTTAGGTAACTCAACATTTCACAAATGATAAGGTCAGCTTCCTTGGGAAGGCCCATTGCCTTTTCCAGGAGAAACTCAGTCAAGGCCAAAAATTATTTGCCTGCATTTAAGATCTGCTTATTAATTTATGAAACCCATAAATCATTGTACTCTCCTCAAGACTTACCTGTTATACAGAATCGTTCTCCTCCTGTCTCCTCTGAAAATATGTCTCATCGGGTAGGACTAAATCCTGTAGCAAAACATAAATTCAAAAAGAAACAATAAATACAATTTTGTGTACTTAAAAATTAACTATTCAAAATTATTTTATATGGGATTAAGTTAAATATAGAATGTTGTTGTTGTGTCTTTCAGCTTTTCCTGGTTAGGGGTCGCCACAGCGGAACTCCAGTCTGCTAATGACTGGCAGTAGATTTTTATGTGCTGAGTTGCTAGCCCTGACGCACAACCTTCAACGAAGGTACGCCCATTCACGCATGTCTCCACACAGAAGACGCTAAATATAGAATGGTATGGGTAAATGTACTTGTTTGACAGCACAATAACCCTATACAGTGCAACATGTGGCTTTTTTTTTATGGACAAGCCCAGTTTCTTTTTTTATGTCTGCGAGATGCTCATAATCTTTTCTGCTCACTGTGATGGAGTCCAAAAATGTACTAAATAACTCATTCATACACACTAGCCTTCACATTCTCCTTCACATTTTGATTTGATTCTCTGTGCCAAAAACTGTGTCTGTACTGCAGCCCTCTTTGTAGCCTCTTGTCCAGAGCTCTTCTAGATGTAATTCTTGTCTAACAGTGCTTTATTTCATCTTCTCAGTATAACTTGTTATATCTGTAGGTCTGCATAATACACATTATGTATAATCAGTGAAAGATGCATTATGTCAGTGCTGTTTCTGATCTATCAACCTCAAAATACCAATAGGTTTGTGGCAAATCCTGTTACCTTACCTTTGTCTTTAATGCCTGTCCAGGTCCTTTATAACTATCCTGTATTCAAACGATCTTGTGTTTAATGAAAAAAGAGAGATATCTTGTGTCAATACGTGTTGGAGCATCCTGCCTGATATCTTAATGTTGAATTTTGGGACAATAAAACATCAACAACCAGAAAATGGATACTTCCAGCCTAATTACAGGGCTGGTGTGAATAGTTAAACCAAATTAAGGAAACGCATATGTGACTAGGAGCTACGCAAAAAGAATTACCTATCTGTTGACAGGGAAACAGATAACATTTACAAGATAAGAGGTTGTATTGCTCTCTTAATGTCTTTATTAGTGACATTAAGGGGTTAGAAGGGAAAGTATGCTTTCTGCTGATGGTACTACAATCTGTAATCATGCAGGTGTGTGAGTATATATCCTGTGTGTGTGTGTGTGTGTGTGTGTGTGTGTGTGTGTGTGTGTGTGTGTGTGTGTGTGTGTGTGTGTGTGTGTAGATCTATAAAACAGCAACTAAATGTATGACTAAGGAATAATAGAATCTATAACTCGTGTTGTAGCTAAATGTCTCTGTGAAATATGAAATGCCATAAACTAATGCTGCTGATGGTACAGAATACCAATGGCATATTGTAAAGAACATTATTGACAAGCAATTAATGCAGAAGACTAAAGCTGTGTGGTATTAATAATGTGTCTCCTGTCTCCTGGATATAGGGTTTGATTCCTTCCACCTTCATTTGCCTGCTATGTAACTCTGAATAATTCACTTAACCAGATAATACTCTTGGGTCACCATTGAAAATGAACAACTGTGTCTAGTGAGCTTACCAGGTCATCGCATACATAAAAAAATAAATATATGGATTCCAAGTACAAAAAAACTCAGTTATATATGCCTACTGAACTGGAAAAGCAGTCTTTCAAGGAATAAGAATTAGCTAGTGAGGGGTGGATGCTAGAAAAGATATGCATGAATCATCACAAATACGTGTAGTAACATACATATCAGAAGCAGCTGAGATTTCATTTAGGATATTGTTATTTAGAATTACTGTACATTGCATTATTACTGACATTTAGTCTTTAAAATTTACTCATTTCAGATGCTTCAAGCACATACCAAATATATCAATAAAATTCTGTTTAATTTTTATACCAAAGACAGAATGAACAAATCAAATAACTTATTTTCCAGAAATGTAAATTAAAATGAGCTAAAACATTATTCATTTACTGACACACCTTTGTGACTGGCCTAAAAGGCATCTCGTTTTATCTTAACTGATCTATAGCAAGAAAAGTAGGGAAATAATCTCTCTGCCTGCCTATCTTTTTATTTGTCTGCCTGCCTATCTGTTTATTTGTCTGCCTGGCTGTCTGCATATCTTTTTTATTTTTAATGACATCATCATATAATTCTTCCCAATGCAGAGTTATGTATTTCCATGCTGAAAATGTGTTTTTTTGTACAGAAAAGTACTTTTTATGGAAACATTAAAGACCAAGAACATGGTGAACATGATGGTTGGGAAATAAAGAATGTCAGTTTTGCATTTCCAAAGATAATCCTTTTACACATTCTGGATCTTTTTTTTTAATAAAATGTCACATCATTTGCTTTTTTGCATCACTCCAATAATTTAAAGATCCCATTTTCAGCTTTATCAAGCATACAGTTATCCGTTACTCTGTAATATTTATCTTCATGTGTTTGCATGTTGTTGTGTGTCTTTTAGCCATTGTCTACAAGTATTTCTACTCAGCCTTCTCCTTTTCTACTCCTTACTTTATCTTATTAATGGTTCATATTCTGATTACTGCAGATATTCAAATCCCAAACCTGTAAGATATTGTGTAACCTGGCATGCCACATAATCCTGCTCTTTATTCAGTCTAAGTAATGTCTGATTACTCTATTGTTTATTTTGCTCATTTTCTTTGTTGCCATACAAGTAGTATGTACCCTCTTGATTTCATCCATTCAGTGTTAATTTAATGACAGTTTCTGTAAACCAGCATCTTGCTTTAACTTAATTTCATCTCTGAAGACCTACATAAATCAGCATTGCATTATCTTCTCCCCATTTCCTCCAGCAATTCCCACTTTCTGTAACTGATAATTGTTTCAGATGCTCTGTGATAATACAGAATGTGGGCACGTTAAATATACCAAATATCTCGCACTTAAAGTGTATTTGTACTAAAGTGAGAGGGTGTTGCAGAGCAGATAATATATCTGCCTGAATACATAATAGAGTTTGTCTGTTTGGTTTAGTTTGAACTATTTAGTAACTGAAGTTTCAGGAATAGCTGTTTCATGTAGCTTATAGAAGCTGTTAAATTTGAGAGTTTGATATGTATTATAACTGCACTATAAAGCTAAAATAGTAAAAAAACAAATGAACAAACAGCACATATGTGATAGATGTATCAATAGATATATGCATACATGCATACAAAAGAGACAAAGTGATGGGCCACAGAATTTTGACGGTTTAAATTCTGTTTTGTCATAGTACAAAACACACAAGTACCTTAGCAATCTGTCTTTTGAGGGAAAGATGGTTAAGGTAAAAAAATAACATTAATAATAAAGTAGCAATAATGCAGAGGTAGTGCAAAAATGAAATCAACTAAAATGTATTTCAGAAAGTGAAAAGGTAGATTCAGTATTATAAAAATAAATAAAATATATATGTGAATGTTGCTTACATGGACTAATGATAATGACCTTTTTTCACGATGGGTCTAGTATTGCTATTGTAGGAGCTGAAGTATATTTGGAAAACATGCACTCCATGGGAGTAGAGAATTCTTTTTATGAGGCGAAAAATTTTACTTCAGCGTGTATAAAGGCTGAATGCTATTGCAAAGCTTGTTATTCATGGAGGGATATTAACAGAAGGGGGAGGAGGCAGTGCTGCTCCTAAATATAAAAAGGTTCAACAGCAGTGAAATTGTTCAACCGTGAGGGTACACTCACCTGAAAAAAGTGATTGTGATTATTTTAAAGTAGATTATCCAGGGTAAGGTAGTGATGTAGAGCATGGTACGGAGTGGTACTTTAGTAAGGAAGCTTGCACTCTGTTTCTTCCATAGCCCCCAGCACATTTTCATATCAAGCACTGGAGAGAAGTGATTCTTTGATGCTGATTGGAAGACTTTTGAAACCACATTAAAATGCAAACTTATTAGAATGCTTCGGTCTGCAGAACTGTACACAAGGCAATGAAATCATTACCTTCTGTGTTGATGTCTTTAGAGCTGGTGAATGCTTGATAAGAGATGCACCCTGGAGACTGCTATTTTCATTCTATAAAAATGTTTTCCCCCACTAGGATGGACATGATCACAGTAAATCACACTTCATCCCACTGGGATGAACATTTCTGACTTAATCTAGTCATTTTATAGAAGAATAACCTGGCAAGGAGCATGCAGAAGTAGTTAGTTGGGTTTAACTCCAATCAGTGCTGTAGACTTCTCTTTTACATGGATTTGTGGGTGATTCTAAAATTACTTTTGTATTTACATGTCAAAGCCTATAGCTAGAGAAAACAAACAAGTGAGAGTCTTAGGGACTAGCACAGCATGTGCATAGCTACAAATGCCTCCAGGAAGGAACATGAGTCATTTTCTGATGTATCTTAAAGAAGAGCCTCGATCAGGCTAAACTTGCTCTTGTTAGATCTGAGAGTAGACACTGGACCCTCTTCGAGATGGCCAGATAAGGTTGCTGGTATTCCAAGTAAAACGCAAACAAAGACTGAAGGATACTGAGGGACATAAAAGGCCTCTATAGAACTGGAAGTGATGTATGCTGCTGCCTTGCTTTTTAGCTGAGCCTTTTTTGGGGAAACAATTGTAGTGTTGAAGGATTTAGTAGCCTGGAGTGACTCATTTCAAGTGCTTTCCTGGTTGTCCCTAAGATATGAAAAAAGAAATTAAAACTATCAAATGTAGTGGCTATTCAGGATGCTATAATCTGCACCCTAGAAATAGGTCTTCTGGACTTGACAGACTGTCTTGTGGGCTCCTTAAACAACTATCAAAGTAGATTTAGAACAATCTCTCTGGGAGGACATCTGTAGGTTATTGAAGATGAGGGCAAGCTTATGGTGTTATTTAATACAGAAAAGGTTTCCTGTCTGATTGGAGTACCATCACATTTCTTCTCTGGCTTAAAAGCATCAACAATGCTTCTTGCCAATGCATGAACTTAAGTAGTTCTGAGCTTGATGTACAAGGATTAAGACTGTACTAGGCTCCCAGGGATAAACTAGCATTGACCCCAACCATCCTTTTTGTTACCAGACTGTAGAATAACAGGTGTGCTGTACCTTTAAGAAGCATTTCTAAATCTGTGTGTGCATATAAATTCCAAGCACTTGTCATCTTTAGTGCCATTTTGAAGGTACAGCCAGAGTGTTAACATTTACGTGCATGATAGCTAGTTAAAGTTACTTAGCTTTATTTATGATATTTTTGTATATAATTGTATATAATAAAGCTGCTTGAACAAGAACCCATAACGTTCGCCTGTCTCTTCCTGACCCGGCGAGTGACATGGTGTCAGAATCGGGATTGTGAAGACTACTCTTCAGAGTCATGAGGTGCAGAGGTAATGATGAAGGCAAACTGAGTGAACTGAGAGCAAACAAGGGCCAGAAGCAAGCTAAAAGTAAAGAGAATATGCACAAAAGATTTATTTATTAAAAGAGATAAAACGGAGCATTACAAGGGCACAAAATGTATTACTAAGCAAACGAAAAGCACAGAAATGTTTATTAAGCAAAAGAGAAGCATAAAAAGCTCATTAATCAAACAAAATATTTGAAACAAGGCTATTTGATAAAACGAGCATGTTTAAAGTAAAATGGGCATGTCTGTGTTAAAACGAGCACAAGAAAGTATAATGGACATGAAAAGAGATTAAATGAGCAAAACAAATATAACGAAAGGCTAGAAAGGGCACATTAAGAGATTAAATGAGCAAAATGAATATAACAGAAGAGGCAGAAAAGGGCACATTGAGCATAATTAAAGCAAGACGACTACATGTGTTTTGGCAAATTACTGTGTTTTGGCATAAATTACTACTTTGCATAGACTGAACTGCCTTGAATTGCATAACTAGAGTTATTCGAAGTATCTCAAAGTGTGTAAAATTGCTTACAGTGTTTATTACTGTATATTTACTCCAACGAGTTTGTTGTGTGCAAAGTGTAACTATTTTTGAAGTGCAGTCAAATACAACCATTTCGAAAAGTTTATTGTGCATGAGTGTATCTATTCACAGAGTGCTGCCATTACAGAGTGTTTCTTGCACTGTGGGGAGAGTTGGCAAAGTGCAGCCATTTTGGGAAATTTCAGTGTGCTGTGTGCTGTTATTCGCAAAGTGCAGTTATTTCAAAGTGTTTCTCATTCTGAGCGTCTTCTGCCCAGTTCATTTGCAAAATGCAATTACTTCAAAACAGCTTTATTCACAAATTGCAATTACTTCAAAATAGTTTATTCGTAAAGTACAGTTGCTTTGAAATGTTTCTAGCCCTCATCTTCTATTGCCCAGTTTAATCATACTACACAGTTATTCGAAAGATTTCTTAAAATAATGATACATGACTTTTACAGTAAAGTGATTTTAGAGTATTACAGTGCCCAGGAGATTTATTTCATAAAGTTCAGTTATACAGAGGCTTATCGTGCTATTGCAAGTACTGGCATAAATTTCAATCACATGTGTATGTGTGTGTACAAGTGTGGGTGTTCGTGATGTGTGTGTACAAGTGTGGGTGTTTGTGTACATTTGCAAAAGTCTTCACTAATTATGTTAATATAGCAGATGGATTTTGCAAGCTACCACCACTTGTATTTAATTTGAACACTGGAGAATATTTGAGCAAGAGTATGATATATTTATACAAGCAGCTGGTTCTGATAAAGATGCATGCACCAGGACATTCATTTTGTTAAACATAACAGGGTCAGAGGCCATTGAAAGGGAGGATTCATTTGTCTATGCATCAGCAGTGTATGAAGGTGAAGGAGAAACTTGTCATAATGTTGTGCAGGCTGAATCAAGGGAAGACTCTGAGTGTTTGAAGTGCAACTTCAGAGAAATGTGTAATCCCCCCAGATTAATGTTACATTTGAGAGGCATTTGTTTTACACCAGAGATCAAAAGCAAGGGGAAACTTTTGCAGCTTACATTACTGACCTAAGAAACAAAACTAAAACATGTTAGTTTTGTGATTTAAAAGATGAGTTAATAAAGGACAGACTTGTGTGTAGTATTAATAATGCTGTTGTGAGAAAGATTTTGCTTTGTGACAGTGACTTGACGCTGGGCAAAGCCGTTGAGATTTGTCAGATCCATGATGTTACAGAGAGGCACACAAGTATGCTTGCTAGTGATAAGAGCATGGTTTCAGCAGGCTGCAGAGCTAATGTAGACAGCATGCAACAAGTGACAGGTAAAAGCAGGCCTAAGCACATGGCAGCAGCAGCCCCTGCGGGACTTCCAGGTAAAACCTGTAGTCTTCCAGCAAATTCCAAGATCAGTTCAGTTAAAGGAGCATGCTCAATGCAGAACCAAGGCTATCCCAAGCAGAACAGACGCTATTCAGTATAGTATAAGGATGAATCAGTAAAACCCAAATAAAGCTTTATTGTTAACTGTTGCAATTGTGGTGCCAACCATGATTCCAGAAGAGAAAAGTGCCACAAATGTAAGAAGTGGAACCATTTTCAAAGATTTTGTAAATCAAGTACACCTAACACAGTTACATAGAAGGGTCAGTCAAAAAAGCAAACCTGCAACAGTCCACTTTCTATGCAGATGGTGTGTCAGTGATTGGTGAAAAGATTGAAGCAGTAAATTTGTTGGCAAGAAATGAAGGCTCAGATGAAATCAGAATATGCATTGACCCAAGAGATATGAACAAAGCATTAAAGAGACTGCATCATCCCATGCGTACAACTGAAGAAGCCACATCCCTGATACCAAATGCCACTGTTTTTTTCTGTCTTGGATCAAAGAGTTCATTTCTGCAAGTGATGCTTGATCGCAAATCTTCACTACTGGCTACATTTGGAAGATATAGATTCCTCAGGATGCCATTTGAAATAAATGCTGCAAGTGAAGTCTTTCAGCATGCAATGGTACAAATTTTTCAGGTTATCCTTGTGCCATAATAGTAGATGACTCATTGGTTGGAGGCAATGGTGAGGCAGAACATGACAGAAATCTTAAGGGAGTTCTAGACAGACTGTGTGAAGTGAACTTAAAGCTCAATCCTCTGAAGTGCAAATTTAGATTACCAGAAGTTACATATATAGGTCATTTCTTTACAAATATTGGCTTGAGACCAGACTCATCCAAGCAAGCAGCTATTCTTGAAATGCCAGCACCAGATAATGTGCAAGCTCTACAATGTTTTCTTGGTAAGGTCACCTATTTAGGCAAGTTTATACCAAACTGCAGTGAACTGTCAGCACCTTTGAGAGAGCTCACACATAAAAATATTACATGGTCATGGCTAGAACAGCACCAGAAAGCATTTGAAGTTCTTAAGCAGAAAATTGCTACCCCACCAACATTAAGGTACTATGATGTCAACAAACCAGTATCCCTTTCCTGCAATGCTTCAAAATTTAGGTTCGGTGCAGTTACTCTTTAAGAAGGCAGGCCAGTAGCCTACGCATCTAGAACACTTACCCTGACTATCATGTAGCATGCACAAATTGAGAAGGAACTTTTGGCAATAGTGTTTGTGTGTTCAAAGTTTCATGATTAGATTTATGGTCGAGATATTCAGATTGAAACTGATCATCAACCTCTGGCTACTATTTTAAAGAAGCCTATGCATTCAGCTGCAGCAAGATTACAAAGAATGATGCAAAAAAATTACAAAAGTGCAACTTCAAAATGGTCTATATGAAAGGCAAACTTCTTTATCTGGCTGATACCCTATCCAAATCACCCAGAAATAAAATGGAACAGCTTGACGCAGAGAATTTTGACTTCAATGTCATGGAAGTGCATAATTTTTTCTACCACAAGACTTGATGAGCTATGAGATCATACAATGACTGATCCAGTTTTGCAACACCTGATGTGCAATCTTACTTTCCTTACAGAGACGAGTTGTTGATGGAAGATGGCATCATTTTCAAAGGTCCGAAAATTGTTGTTCTTGCTTCCTTACAACAAGAGTATATCCAGTTTTTGCATTGTGGTCACCCAAGTTCTGAATCTACTAAGAGAAAGGTGAGAGGACTTGTGTTTTGGACTTCTCTAGTGAAAGACATTGACAGAGTACTTTCTTCCTGTTCAGTATGTAATACTTCTAAACCGCATTTGCAAAAAGAGCCACTTCACCTACGTCAAATCCCTGAACTACCTTGGTCAATAGTAGCTACTGACATATTCAAGTGGAACAATCAACATTGCTTAGTACTGATAGACTCTTATTTGAATTGGTTTAAGATCGATCTCCTACCTAATCTAACTTCTACTACAGTCATTATTAAGTTGAAATGCCATTTCTCAGTCCATGGTAGTCCACAGAAATTACTCTCTGACAATGGTACCCAATTTACCAGTCAATTGTTTCAGAAATTTGCAAGAGAATGGGACTTCATACATGTTACTAGTAGTCCAGAGTATCCGCAATCAAATGGACTTGCTGAATGTGCAGTACAGAGTGAAAAGCTATTACTTGAAAGGTCAAAGCATGATAATACCGATGTGTTTTTGAATTTACTCAATCTCAGAAACATACCCCATGACGATATACTTGGCTCATGCTCAGAGACTTCTATCCAGACAAACCAGAACAACATTGCTTATCAGTTCTAGTTTATTGAGGCCTAAAGCTGAAAACAACAAAGCCATTAGAGCCCAGTTATTTAAGAAGCATTCTTTTCAAAAGTCCAGCTATGACAAATTGACCAGATTTCTTCATCTATTGAAAGAAGGAGAGACAGTGAGGATACAAGCAGCGAAAGGTTTTGACCATATTGGTCAGGTAATGAGTATATGTGCAGAGCCAAGATCCTATTTTGTTAAAACCAAGGGTGTGGAGTACAGGAGAAATCGCACACATATTCTTCCTGTAGCAGACCCGACATCACAGCATTGTTCCTATGACAAAGACTAACTCTGAGAGCAATCCAAATGATGTTCCTGTTCCAGAACATGTCTTGTCTCCTGATACTGTTCCATCAGATGGTCCCAAGGTTCCTAAGATTGAAAAGTCAGCCGAGACAATTCCAGGTGCTAAATCGGGTCCCAAATTTTATATCACATAATATGGTCCCATCTCAAAGCCCAGTGTGAAATGCACAGCAACTTAGACATAGTTGTATATATGTAACCAGCTTTGTATAATTACATGCTGAAAATTATTCCTGTGTAAATTGCATGTTTATTAATTCCAGTGACAATGACTGACTCATTTCTCAGAGGGAGGATGTAGAATAACAGGTGTGCTTTACCTTTAAGTAGCATTTTTATGTCTGTGTGTGCATATAAATTCCCAGCATGTGTTATCTTCAGTGCCATTTTGAAGGTGGAGCCAGAGTGTTAACATCTATGTGCATGATAGCTAGTTTGTTTATAAGTTAAAGTTACTTAGCTTCATTTCCAATGTGTTTGTATATAATAAACCTGCTTGAACAAGAGCCCATAACATTTGCCTGTGTGTTCCTGACCTGGTGACCGACAGACCAATACATTTTCCTGCTTTTAAGAAGACATTTGATATTCTTCATTGGCATTTCCTTTACATAACATTTAAAGCTTTTGCCTTTGGGGTAATTTTATAAGGTGGGTGCACACACTTTAATCCCCCCCTCCCACCTATTATGAAACAGGTACAAAGGATTTGTCCAGATAAAATCACTTTAGCTAGCAGACCTACATGAACCCTCCTCCTGTTCCTCTTGCTCTACCCTCATCCAGCCCTATTCTCCCATCCACGCCCTGTGTAGCTACCAACAGCATCTTCTGCATGTTTTTGCACCCAACAAAAACATTGGTAAACTCCTCTACAGCTACTCAGTAACAAATGCTTGGAATAAATTACCACTAAGTGTTAGACAGATCTGTAACCTCAACTCTTTCAAAATAACACTAAAGGAAACTCTGCATATATCATGGACATGCTTATGCTATGACCCAACTTAATCCACCTCCCCTCCTATACTACTATTGCAGCAACCTTTTCTCCCACCTCTCTCTGCCTCTGCTTCTAATAAAGTCTACTAATAGTCAATAGTTCCTATACCTTCCACAGCTGCAGTCTTGGAAACTGGCTTATCTCCTGTTTATATATTTGTTACTTTCTGTTTTACAAACTTATCTATATTTTCTGCATTCTGCCTGCTATTGTATGAAACTTTGTATTATATTATGTTTTCAGTTTAATGACCATTTTCTAGCATGTTGTTTCAACGTACATCTCATAAATGTTGTAATTATTGTAATTTTAGTTATTACTCTGACATGTGATTACTTTTGTTACTTGTACTTTTTGGAGCTTTTTTCCTCGGGCCTCCGCTGAAAAAGGGCTGCTACCCAGTCAGACTAACCTGGTCAACTAATGTGAAATAAATAAAAATAAATACATAAATAAATATCTTAGAGAGTCTCTCTGATACCCTCTTCCTTTTTCTTTCTTTTTTTTTTTTGTAAGACCAGCTACCAAGGAATCTTTATTCCGCCCACTGAGAGAGTATCAGAAAGACAGACTTCTAGATCTGATAGCTAAAGTGATTTTATCTGGACAAATCCTTTGTAGTCTGTTTCTTGTTAGTCCTGTCTGGGTTACAGGTGGGATATCAGACTTGACTTGAGCCTTCTGGAGTACCTTTGTTATCTCCCACCTGTTATGAGTGATTATTGATAAAGCTCATTCTTACAGCCCTTTCCAGAGATACATAACAGGGGTACCAGTTTTAATAATGGGTCTATATTAAATCAGCGAATGCTTAAAAAATCGAAAGCTGATTTATTGACCCCAAGTAAGCAAAAGCTTACAGTTCCGAACACACAGAACAGGGATTTTTTTCCCAGGGAAAAAAATCGCTGTTCCACAAAAAAAAATAAATAAAAAATAAAAAAAAATAAATAAAAATAAAAACTTCAAAACATTACATAAAGTGGGGGGCTTTGCCCCCCCCCCCACTTAAATATACCAACTCCGAGATCGCACTACAGTGAGGAAAACGCCAAAGTAATGGAGACGGCCAAGCGATTTCTTTCCCAGGGAAAGAAATCGCTTATATGCCGTTTCGCTATTTTGCTGTTTCATGCTTTCAAGTTTGATCAAGACGCATTTGAAGGATTGCGTCTTCAATTATATAATAGGAACCCTTAATAACTTATTTTTATTCTTGACCTTAAGTTGCTAACAGTGAAAATGAGAGAGAAAACTAATCTTCACAAATCCTCACAAGCACCTCAAAGCCGTCTATATGCTGACTATTGAGCCATTTTTACAAGGGCTCAAAAGGGAAAATGTCTATATACCAGTAATATACTAGTTGCCTTTGGAAAATTGTCAGGGCATATCTGAGTTCTTAATGCTAGGCATAGGGGAGTGTAAGATCCTTCCTTTTCCTCCCTTTTTTTAGATAAGACCAACTGCCAAATACTTGTGGTATTTTTTTTTTTCAAAAACTGTCAGCCTTTTTCTAAGACTATGTTTTACTTAAAGAAGAAATTCAAAATGTATAGGACAATGAGGAGATGGAAGAAAAATTTATTTTCTTTTAATGACAGGGCAGGTGCCCTGAAAATGTTGAAAATGTCTCATATATTCATTTTTAGCCATTTGCAATAAGCAAAGTTCTTGTTAAAAAGGTCACTTGAGAGAGGAAGGAGGTGCTACTCTAAGCTTCTCAGTATATCACAATATATGATCATGTGAGGAGCACTCAATGCCTTGGAATGAGCCACCACATTGGAGAGGGGCAGTGTCCTTCATAGTGTGGAAGGGGTCTCTGTTACTGAACATGATGACATGTTTAATCAACATATAGTCATTTCATAAAAGAAATAGCACATAACAGCTTGCTTGCTCATTGGTTTATGTGGTAGCCAAATGGAACAGGTTCCACTATGGGGGCAAAACAGGGTCTAGGGTTGCAGGATTTTGTGTTTGAAATGAGAAACATGATAATGGCCTTGGAAGGAGAGCAACTTACTTGCAGAACTAAAGATATAGCTCTTAAATTGAGATATGATGTCTTCAGAACACTGGACAGAGACGGGTGGTCTTTGTGGACATTCTTACTTCTTAGAATTGCTGCAGATGGTTGGCTATATGGACTTGTAAGTTGGAGGGTGGGTAGATCAGCTATGGTTTGTTTAGACAGCCTTATGGAGCTAGCCACCTCTCCAAAGTGCTGTACAAAAGAGGTTAGGTGAATCAAATGTTTGAGAAGGAGCTTAGGGAACCCATCACAGAGCTGAAATGGAAAGTGTTTGAGAAAAAGACTATTTTGAAACAATACACCTGACTCGTTTGCTGACACATAATTATATCTGTAAATGGCACTGTGCACCATGGAAGGTTAAGAAGTGGAGGATTAGTATGCAAGTGATTTCTGGAAGTGCGGAGTAGTAGACACTTCTGATGTGCACGTGTACAAGGGCTGTCGGTTTGCTAGCACCCCAAGGAAGACCCTCATAAGTTTGTCTTCTGTGGTATTGGGAGAAAGACAGACAGACAGTCTGAGATTGCCTAAATATCCATAGTCATACTGCCAAGCGTAGTCACTGTGGGCTTGGAGCCATAATTTTATCAGGGAAGCAGTTCCATGCAGGCTGCTGATGTATGCAAGGCGTGGTTTTATGAGAAATGAAAAGGAAAAAAGCCTTTATCCAGACAGGAGATGTGGAGTATTAAAGCCTTTATCCAGACAGGAGATGTGGAGTATTAAAGCCTTTATCCAGACAAGAGATGTGGAGTATTAAAGCCTTTATCCAGACAGGAGATGTGGAGTATTAAAGCTTTTATCCAGACAGGAGATGTGGAGTATTAAAGCCTTTATCCAGACAGGAGATGTGGAGTATTTTATGCACCACAGAAAGAATACAGTTTGTCTGTAGACTCTGGGGCAAGTTACTCTGCCATAAACAAAATGAAAAAAATGTTGGCACTTAGAAAAATAATGAACGAATAGTTCCTTGAGCTATATATATGCAATTATAATGTTTTTTGCCATTTGATAGTTTTTATTACTAATACTTCATTGTATCGTACAAAACCTATGGATTATTAGTACTAGATGATATCTTCTGACTGACTGACTGACTGACTGACTGACTGACTGACTGACTGGGAATTTTGATGTGTGCATGAATACAAGTATAAGAAACTCAAGAATGTTTTGCAAAATAAAATCTTTGCACTCAGCTGAGGGCTTTCTGTGCAGATACGTGTAGAACTGCAAAAGGAAATGTGATAAGGAAATTATAATTATGAATTTTTGGCTTAGAGGTATATGACCTACCTAACTAGGTGACATGAGTCATACGGCGGCACCCAACAGCTTACTAGTTAGCATAGTTATGGAGATATTTTATCTTTTAGGTGCATGTATAAACAGACCTGATCAGCCAATTATGTTTTACACCTGGGAAAATAATATGCTGGGTCATCTTTTCCTTGAAGCCAAATAAATATATTTGGTACTAATTGAACGCATGATTTCCTATTCTTCTGTAAAATCTAGCCATTTGACCATGTAATTAATTTCATACTTGCATATTTAGACTTTTTAAGTTCATACAAAGTGCACCTTTTCTTTGATGGAGCAGTCATTGATCAGAAAACTTGAGGCTTGCATTGCTGCAAGATTCTACTCATTGCTTAGAGGCTGTTTGACAATCTGTCATGCCTAACAATAACTGTCATGTCTAGTTATGATACTACCTATACAGACTACTATTTTTGTTGCCTTTTAATCTGTGTATGCATACATCCCTGTTGCATGCAATGCTTTTACAGCCCCACTCTTTTTAAACTAAGCTGTCTAGTGTTTGGATCTTGTACAAAGAGACATAACTACACAGATATGCATACTTTAAAGATGTTAAAATTCAGTATCCCTTTATGCCAAGATCTACTAATAACTCTGCCTCTTTGAGTCATGTATACCCCTGATGGACTTCAGTAAGAAGTCTCTTTATGAGACCTCTATGACAGTCCTAGAATGTAAGACCTTTTGAGTTTGCTTCAACCCATTTGGCTGAATCTATAGACCCTGAACTTCCTTGTGTGGGACATGATGCATATAATTACTCATGAAATCCCTTGTTTATGTTCTATGAGGCCACATATTAAGAAATATTCAATTCCTTCTCTGTCTCTGACCATCTTTCATACTGATGACATCTGACTTGGCCTGCTCTGTGAGTCTCTTAACTAATACAGGAATTCAAATCTAATCATCCTGCATAGCAAACATCTGTGCTGGATGTGGTTTTGGTGATCCATGTGCAGTTTATTTTCATTTTCTTAATCTCTTGAGCTTCACCTACATTTATTCAAGCATGCTTACTCAAGCTGGTATTTATTGAGAGTTTCATACTCACTTCTTATAGAGCAAGATTTATATATTTACCTATTTACAAATCCTAAGTGGTGCAAAGCTATTCCCCCTCATAGAGTGAGGCTGGTATTCCATTGTTCACCAGGGATTTATTTTCCTCTACGATTTGGTAACCTTAAAATGAGAATAATAACATTTGAGGAATGTGAGGCCTTCAAATAGGGGCTGCAGGAGGCTTGCTCCCTGAAATAATGCAGCAACACCTCCTCTACATTTAGCAGGTCCAGTACATGCTTCAGAAAATATATGTCCTCCATATGTCATTTCTAAGATCTTGTGATCAGGTAGATATGATGCAAGCTTTTGTGGTAGCAGGGATGCATATCTTGTCCTTACTGTGCAGCTTTGTCAAATTATTGTATGTACCTACCATGCTTTTTTATTAGCTTTTGTTCCCTGTTATTTCATGCCTTATTTGGCATAGGCATTCATGTCAGTTTGGTTTTTACTTTTGTGCCAATCAGCATTTGATCGTTAGTGAATTCTATGTCCCCCAGGTGGTGGATTTCTGATTTCTGTCAGAGCCATTCAGGTATCCCTCCCTTCCCGTCTTCCTAGCCATTTTAGCATCATGTTATGGCCAGTATCTATTTTTTCTAGCATTCAATCTGACTGAATGTATTTGGGGATGGATGACACCTTTATGAATATCCTCTAAGTTCAATGATATACAGACATGGAATTTAACTGATTACCTCATTCCCTGCAATGGAACTCAAGAAGTTTACACTGTAACTTCCAATGGGCGTGGCCAAAGCCTTTTGACAGAATCAAATTATGTCCTCACATTTCAAACAAATGCTCATATCTCTGGAACCATAGGGGTTAGGAAAGAAGTATAAATGGCAAATTGTTCAACACAAACTATTTTTATGGTGGTAGTATTCTTTTAGGTTATAGGTTGTAAACTGAATTGCATAAGTCACAGTAAACACAGTAAAAATTACATTTGTAATATTCTGTAAATAACTGAAAATATCTCAGCAACCACTCAAGTTACACATATACTGTCAGCAGTATTTTACTCATCTATCTGAAAGCTTTCATATGAGGCTAAGGAGTTCTGTGTTACTTGGTTGTTGAGATATTTAGAAAACATGAACATAATATCTATATAAATTAATATAATAAAAGCAACAGTTAATATCTATTTACCTGCACTAAACATAGGTCAAATATTAATGCAGTTGAGTTTGACATTGTGTAATCTTTAACATGAAATATTTTAAAACCTTGTACACAGCATAGTTTTTGAATTATTGATGCAAACATGAACAAACAATATTTGACGCCTAGAGGTGTCAGTAGGAGTTGACTGCAGATGCACCTGGAGGCATCAGTCAGATGTAATGAGTTGTTAAGACTGATTTACTATCAATTCAAGTCTGCAATAACAACTCAAAAATAACTTGCATAATAACCCACCGCTAACAGATAATCTTGACCATTTAGATTTTAAGATGTCTCTTTCCCACTACAACCACAGTCTCTTAAATTTCATGAAGAAGTAAGGATTCTTACTCTAATTATTTGCTATTTTTTGTAGTTTCATTCATGAGGGCTTTTTTCTGCATTGATCCTTGATCATTAGGCAACTTTATGTGATCTCCTACATGTAACTGTAC
Source organism: Protopterus annectens (assembly GCF_019279795.1). NCBI lineage: Eukaryota > Metazoa > Chordata > Ceratodontiformes > Protopteridae > Protopterus > Protopterus annectens. The sequence continues at coordinate 654,034,736 of NC_056736.1, forward strand.
CTAGGTAGGTGTCTGGCTTTCACATATTTCTGTTAGCATTTATCTTCTTACCTATTTTGAGATGCTTATGAAGCAGATGATTTGTGCACTATTTATGAAAGGATCAATAGTCTCTGATACTGACCAGTACTCATTTTCTCCCCTCTGGCCATTATTAGTGTTTCATCTTACAATGTAGTGCCCTGTGTTTCTTTTCATTTATAGCTTGTTACTGATGAACCCTGTTCTAATACATGATTTGAGACTCTCTTTCTGGGTAATCCTTCACACACCTATAGCTGAAAGATATGCTTTTTTAAAGTGTGTCTCTTTCCCAGTGAATTCTCTCTCTCTCCCTGTGATAGCTTTGCTCTCTCAGTAATTGTCTCTGACCCCTGTTCAGTGTGCTGCTTGTTTTCTTAGTATGTAATTTAGTGGTTTATGGTCAGTTTCTGCTAATACTTATTTTCAAGTAGACAGGCTGAGGAAATCTTTATCTAAATCAAAGACATTTGCTGGCATTTCTGTCCAGTATCTGAGCATACTTTTGCAGTGAGTCAGTCATTGTATTTGAATAATTTGCTACTAAATCATGATGCTGGAACAGTATACTGAACTATCCTGTCATTAAAGCATATATGCACACTGTAACTTTTTTGTCATAACACAATATTTCAGAAAAAAATGCTATTGCATTAAATTCTGCACAAGGGCATTACATTAAAGTATTTCTTTCTTCCAAGTGCCCCAACACATCATATCTAAATCTTTTTCACTGTAGCAATAAAGTCTCCATTTTTTAATAAACTTAAGAAACAAAGAGATGAAGTTACTCTGGGACCACAAGCAAAACTCAGCAGAAACAAATTTCACTTTTATTGAACTGTTTAGTGGTTTCATCCAGGTAAAAGACTTCTTTGGAACTGAGTACAACTGGGAAACACCCACACACTGTTATGTAATTAAATATAATTTGTGGTAATTGAAAGTTAAATATAATTCACAATACTAAATAGTGAAATATAAGTAGCAAAAATATACTGTTGAATGTACACATTTAAAGTAAAAATGATAGGAATGAAAACTCATTTTAGAAATATCTTAGTGACACAAAGTCATGGTTAAAAAATGTCAGTCTGATGTTAAAATATATTATAACTTTTCAGCTCTCATTTTAAGATGGTGCTAATGGAACTACAGTCATTTAGCCCTGGCGGTGTTCCTGCATCCCAATCTAGCTGCCAGACAAGTTCTCCGACTTCAATTTTTAACTCCAAAGGCCCACTCCTAGGGCCAACTGGGTACATCTTCCAAGATTCAAAACAAATATCGCAATGTGCTACATTCTAATGTGTGTCTATAAAGAACATTAGTCTCCTTTTTCATAGGTATATCATATAAATGTTTGTGCATTATTTTTCTGAAGCTTCTTTCAGTTTCCCTGATGTAAAAGGAAGCACAGGTGTTGCATTTAGCCAAGTAGATCACCCCTTTACTGACCCTGTTATAAACTTTTGTGGCTCTTATTGTTTGCCCCTTCACCTGTATATCAGTGGTTTCACCTTCAGCTATGAATTTACATTAATGACAGTAACCACATTTATAGGTTCCTACCTTTTTTCCAGTAATATTTCATTGCTTCTTTGTTTTTTTTTTCCTACTTCTCTTTGATGCTATTTCCCCTTTTGTAAACAAAAGCAGGTTTCTCTCCTAGTCTATTTCCTACTTCTAGAAAATGAGAAAAAAATTCTTACACTTTTGTGTATAAGATTTACATAGTTGCTAAGGAGTCTTGGCTGTAATTCAGGGCCATAGACTTTTCAAAGTTCTTCTCAGTAGAAAGTCCCAAGTTGTTACCATTTTCACTCATTTTTGCTTGTTTGAGAAGTGTTACAAACTTTGTTCCCCTCCCCCAGATAATGTCATCCCTTATCTCAATTAACATTTTTAAAGGATAACCTCTCTCCAGAAATGTATTAATAAAAACTTCACTCTCTGTTTAAAGCATTAAATAATTCAATATTATGCTGGCCAATATAACAAATTGCCCTTTGACTAGGCCCTTTTATGTATGTATTGATGTTTACTTATATAGTGGAGTGAGGAGTTAGAAAATGTCAGTTTCCTGTTTATAGTCAAAATAAAAGCTTTAGTAGTTTTGTTATTCATACTAGATAATCTAGAAAGTATATTTCTTCATTGGAAAAATGATGGGTAAATTTCTAAAAGGGATTATGGTGTTATTTAAATATTCTATAAATTCTTTTAGTGTCTCCTCTGTCCCCCCTTCCAGAGGATACAAATGTCATCCATGAATCTGGTGCAGTAGTCCAGCAGTTAACATATGTGGAGTTAAATACATATGTCTGCTCCCTGACACATAGGACTGAGTTCACATATATATATGGGGGCATAAGTTGCTCCCATAGGCAAACCCTGATTTTGCTGGTAGAATTCCCCTTCATAGTAGAGAAAATTATTGGACTGCAGTGGTGGCGCTGCGGTAGTGTTGTCTCCTCACAGTTAGATGTTGCCCGTTCGATTCTCAGTTAGAGCTTCTTCTGTGTGGTGACATGCGTGAATGGGCGTTCCTTCGTTGAAGGTTGTGCGTTAGGCCTGGCAAGCCAGCACATCAAAATCTACTGCCAATCCTTAGCGGACCGGAGTTCCGCTGTGGCGACTCCTAACCGGGAAAAGCCGAAAGAAACAGTAGAGAAAATTATTCTTCAGGGTAAAATCCATAAATTCCACTTGCAACCTGGTATCCCCGATGAAAATAAATTTGTTTCTATCCACAGCAAGATGACAGAAAACAAGTCAATAACATCAGTGGGTATGAATATTAAATCCTCTGCTTATAAACTGTTTCCAAGTTTACCAAGGAAATTCCATGTGTCTCCTAACATATATGAGTACTTCTGGTAGATGGTTTGAATTTTCTTCCTATGTAGGTGGCCAGTGGGTAAGTTTTGGAATCTTTGACTGTTTTAGTTGGTCTAAGTGGAGGATCAGTGATGTTCTTATGTGTCTTTGGTTTTCCAAGAATGACAACATTTTGGGGTGTTCTATCTTCAGAAAGTCATATATTGGCATTGTTATTTCCCTTTGATAAAATAATTCAAGCAAAAATAAGGCAATGTTCCTACAGGCAATATTAATCTTATTACAGAAGACCGGAGAGTATTGGTCTGAGTTGGTAAGTATAGTGAACATTTGACTGTTCTAGTCCACAGTGTCCATAAAACCCAGTCCCCCACCTTGATGGGTTTAATCAGTCTTAGGGATCAGTCATTATCCAGTTCATTTAACAGCTCCCTTTAATCTTTATTGAGATTATAACATCTGTGTGTTTTGTGGGCTTTCTGGGATTTCACATAAATCTCATTCACACATTTATTTCATACAAGCTAATCACTGGGTTGTAAATACTTTTTTGTTTGTTTAAATCATCTTATTTCCCAAGCTTACCTTTGCTAGTATCCTTGAACATAATGCTGACATTCAGTTTTCTAGTTTATAATTTTAACTAAATAAAGGCATCTGTTGAATTTAACCTAGTAAACGGAATAAAGGTAAAGTCCTTTTCAAATAAGCTGAAATGTCTCAAATGTATGCAAATATATAACCATGCTCAGAATTATTCCATTGTTTTTTCACATGCAGTCAAAGGCATTTTTTGGCAATCTTCAGTTTTGTCTTACCCAATTTCAGTCCAGTGTTTGTTAAAAAAAAAGTTTCCAATGAATTTATTTTTGGTTCTCTTCATAAATTGCAAGAACCAGACCTGTTATTACTCGTGCAATCTTATTTTAAAGTTTCTCTCTTAAATATTGCATTTGTCTGACTCTAAGAAAATACTTGCTTTAAATAGACAGTGTGCCATTGTTTGGTAGAACTTTATACCAACATACTGGCCAGGTAGGTCATTAATTCTAGTAGTCTCTCAGATATGTGCATTACATTTCCTTCATATTTTTCAAGCATATCTTTTATAAACTTCAAAAAAGGCATTGAGGAACACAATAAGAGCTGGCAAAATCAACAAAAAACGTTTAATAATTTGATAGTAAGCGCTTTCGGTGTAAGCAAATGCCTCACCTTCCTCAGACTAAGATGTAAAGCATATCTTTTATACCAAAAGTGTTTTCCGAAGTCTATGTTTATGTTACTCCTTATTGTAAGTACACACATTTGAACATTATTTATTATTGTTAGGTTTGCCGAAATGCTGAATGTTACCAGACAACAGCATTTACTTAACATCTCATAACTTGCTTGCAATATCAACTACAGGCAGCTATTAATTGTTTGGTTTATACATCTATAGTCTAAACAGGTCAGCTTCCACCTGGAGTTTTACTGTTACTGAATCACCATATTACTGGATTTATCATTATCACAATAACTTGCATTTGTTCCATTCTGTTAAGTTCTGCTTTGTCTCATGTTTTCCATGAGGGATGCATTTTAGGATTCAGAATCTTATGTAACAGCATAAAATATTCTTTCCCCTGACAACCAACTCCATCAAAATAAATTCAATGAAGATAGTATCCGCATTCATGAATATAATTGTTTAAATTAGTTTAATGTATTTGTATATAACATTGTGAAGAATTTATATTGTTTCAGTGCTTACCATTAAAGATACAGGTCGCCATTTTCCACCTCACTTTGCCTAGTGTGCGACTCTGTGAAGTCACTTAACTAAACTGTGCTCACAGGTTGCACCTGAAAAGGAAGACTTGTGACCATTGGTCTGATCTGGTTAAAAAACAAACACAAAAATGCAACACAGGTATGGACAAGATGCTATTTTGCCTGCCTAGGTACTTACAGTTATTACCACAAATTTTGAGCAGTGTTTGGCTTTCACTCATTATGGAAGAAAATGAAATTCACCCATGATACTTTCCATAAATCAGTTAAGAGTTCGATTGCTCTTATAACAACAGAGAAACAACTGTATGGAACATGATCTTGCAGTCTTCTTTAAGGCTAACCATTCCTACAATTGGGTCCCTTCAGTGCTTTATAAATCTGCATTGAGTCATCAGCCTACTGCCTCTAAATTATAGAGATCAAGTTGTGTATGTTATTCCTGCATGTCAATCCCCTGGATTCAGCAAGCAGCCATGCAAGAATAAGTTATTCCTGCATGGCAGGGACCTTTCCTGTTCAGCACGGCAGTGTGCCATGCATATGTATGAAGGCGCGCTGCCGTACTGTAAAATGGACATGGTTCTGTGTACGAGCACAGGGAGGGGAGTGTGTCTGAGAGCAGAGCTCTCACAATACACAGGCCCCCTGCACTCCAAAATCGGTGATTTAAAATGAGCAAGAATGCTCGTAACACCCCCAACCCGTCAGGATAATAAATCTGGTCAAAGCCATAAGGGACAATCATCCCTACCAAGACAAATGTTGTTAGAATAACACAATTAGCATAAGCACATAGCGCACACCTCCCAACCTGTCAGAGTAAGGACTGTGGACAAAGCCAAAAGGGACAATCATCCCACAAAGCAGAAAGTTGATAGAATAACTGGTTCAGCATTAGCATGGATATTCTGAAGGGTACAAATAAAATAACACAACAAATAATTTTTTTAAACATACAATAAAATTTATGTAGCTGTGCTAGTGTGCCCGTTGCTTAGCTACACTTAGTCCAGCTTAAACAGTACAAGAAGTTAAATAGCATGAGACATCCAACATAAGCATATTGCAATAGTGTAGTAGTTAGAGTATACGCTTTGCAAACAGCCATTCTTGGTTTGATCCCCACTGTAACCAATTTGCATTTTACATCTGAAAGCAGTACATAAACATTTTTTTTTTTATAATTAGCTACTAAATAACATATATTTGTTAACCAGAGTATTGTAGTAGGTTCAGATGTGAGGTCAGTTTAATAAAGTTGTGAAACCCCCATATAAACACAAGTACATCATACAGTATAGTCACACATGAATAAATGTAATGAAAGCACATTGGGGGATGTCAAGGACAGTAAACAAATTTACAATATGTAATGAATGATGAATCAATCCCATACAGCAGATAGTCTATAAAATAAAAAATAAGCAATGCTAAGCATTGCACAGCTCTGTGTACCAGGTGTAAGCATTGTGTAAATATGACTGCTAAGCAATGAGTAGCCCAGCTAAGTGGATTTGACCATTTGTAAGCAGTGCTGAACCTGCCCCTATAAGCACTGCCAACCTTAGCTAAGCAGGTTTGCCCGTAGCTTAGCTTAGCTCAGCCTATTCGAAACCATCCAATCACAGCAAAGGGTGGGAAATCAGCCATATTTAAACCCCACAGGCAGGAATACAGCTCATAACTGGTTGCAGCTTCCCACTGTAGGCAGCATGGCAGGAATTGGTGAGAGCATGCACTTCTGGGTGCAGCGCTATGGCATACAGGAGTCCAAGTTCATGTTAGGACACCTGGTACAAAACCATGATAAGAGACTGCTGCAGGGCCAGTACCAGGGCTCCCAATATAAAGTGGAAGCCTGGGACCATCTCTCCCATGATCTGACCAGTGCCACTGGTATCCCTCAGACTGGTGAGCAGGTCTGGCACCACTATGCTGACTTGAAGTGGAGAAAGAGGGAGCTCTTGGACGAGTGGGTCCAAGAAGCAAAGCAGAGGGGTGATGTCCCTGCAGTATGTAAGTAGTCATACCAATAACTGTTTACTAATGTCCAGCTTGTGTATGTGATGGATAGCTATGCCTAAATATTTCTCTATTTCCCTTACAGTTGCAGCTAAGCGGGCTGTGAATCAGGAAGCCCATGCTAGTAGGTTGCAAAGGCTGCATTGTGAGGCTGGTGAGTAACAATCCTGTTTGTAGTAGTCATGCCAAATAAATATAAAGTAGTAGAAAGTCACATGGCAGTATTAAAACTGTGTATGGGTTGTACTAAATAAACTAGACAATATGACAGTAATAGTCTTATATAGGTCATATTTAAATAAAACTGTAACTGCCTAGCAATAAAGTTCTAAATCCTGGACTGGTTGTGTTTACTCTGGTATTGTATGGCATTTAGTGTTGCATTCTCTGAATAGTAATGTTGTGTTAACCACTGTTACCCACACTGTGATACATAAAAAATGTCTAAGAATGTCTGTATAAGACTGTTGTAAGTACAAGGTCAAGCTGTATAACCAGGAGAGACTTACACAGAAAACAAAGAAGAAATAGACAGCAATATCCAAATAGCACACTCTGCTGAAACTTCAATTGCTGTATTTTGTAGCAGACACAGCCATGGTTCGAATCCTGGCAGTGGAAGTAAGCTGTATGCATAATCATACCTCTCAACTGTACAGATTTTTGCAGAAGGTCCAGATAATTGGCTCACATTTTTGGCCTGTACCTCTGTCTTCCTGGCAAATCACTGGGATGATCTCAGAATTGTAGTCACTAAATAATGACATACATTTCATTTTCAGACCTCAAAACCTGCAAAAAATGTATATTAAAACAAATCAGTCAATCTAGCAACTATCCAAGTTTATGAAAGCAATATTCAAAATATTTCCCTATTTGTACCCCCATGTTGTCAAGCTTTGTCCAGAGTGTGTGCATTAAGAGATTGAGAGGTATGTGCATAATATTAACTCATAATCTGGGAATATGTGTAGAAACAGTCAGGTAGTGTTAACAAACTTTCCCTCCACAGGTCTACCAGGTAAGAGATGTAGAATTTAGCTAAAAGACAGTTGAAGTATACACTGTGTTACAAACATACCACTGCTCAAACCAAGGCCACAGGATATTGTAATAATACCTGTAGAGTAATGATTAGAGCAATGATCATTAAAGTTGTGAGTACTGCAAGAATATATAAGTTGTTAATTGACATCCCCCCCCACCATATCTGCAACAATAATCTAAACACATAAATCAATGTGTATCTTTACACCAAACCTATTTTTGGGACATATGTCCTATTGTTCAACAAATATTGAAATGTGTTTCTATTAATGTTCCATATTGAAATGCTATCATTGGTAGTATGTTACTATCAATGTAACCTGCATGCCGTTGTAATGGCCACTGTGGTTCCATATATGCATGTGTTCTGTTTGCTATGCAACTATTCCAAATCTGGTGTTTTGGGTTAATGGGAATATCTCTGCATGCTGTTATAACTAATCCTGGATTGTGTTGACTATTACTAATCCACATATGTTCTAAAACTGCAACACCATAGCATATTTGGGAAGGCCGATCCCAGCGGACCCACCTCTCCCACCTCATCTGGCCATGGCACTGGGCCCCAGCATGTCTGGGACCCAACTCGGGAGCTCAGCATCCGCTGGTCCTGCACCACCTTCAGGTGGGACTGCCTCAGTGGATGGGGCTTGTCCTCCCTGGGAGCAGGCGCAAACAGGATCCTGTCACCCAAAGTCAGGTCTGGAGATTGGTGCATAGCGAGCTCTGAAGAGAGTCTGGAGATCTGTTACTCTAGCTTGAGGGCCACATGGTGGATTTAGAGGGTCAGCCTGCTCCTCCTGCTCAGCCCCCAGCACAGCCACCTTTGGAGCCGTGAAGGTACAGTGGTGACCACCCATGGGTGGGGACCTCAGTCCCATTGTTTCCATTTGGGGGCTCATGGGCTTCCGATTTCCAAACATCCCTCCCCGTCCAAGGTATTTACTCCCCACATGTGTCATATACAACCCCTGTATGCTGCCTTGTCTGTCTTGTCTGTCTTGTCTGTCTTCCTACCCAACCTACCTCCACAAATATACCTACTATCCTTCACCAACATCCCACTCTCACCTTAAAAAAAAAGAGCAATCTGTTCCCCCCAAGGAATTTCGCCCCATACATAGCTGTCCATTTCACACACATGTCCACTGGACACATGTAGTCTGGTCTAACTGGCTTCACAACACATTATTGTTGTCCTCACCCCTCTCTCAGAGGTTTGAGTGTCCAAATCTACCTCCAAATTCAGTATATATGTACAGCTGTTGCTGTAGAAGAAATGGACAGCTATGGACTTTCCCTATTCTCATCTTGCACATCCCTAGCTACTTTCCCTATTGTCTTTCCCTCTTTGTGCCCCCCTTTTCACCACTTTCCTATCACTCCCTTTTTCTTTTCTTTTAAATAAATTAGCATAGTGGTAAGTGGGAGTAAGCACTTTTAAGCAGTAGTAAGTGGGTTTAAGCCTGTTTGCATGGTGCTTAGCAGTGCCTACACAGATTAAGCACTTTCAGGCTGTCTGTAAGCATATTTAACTGGAGGTTAGCATTGCTTACCGCCATGCAAACCCGCTTACAACTGCTTAAAAGTGCCTTAATCACTCTGTATCCAACAGCCCTTGTTCTGCCCAGCTACAAAATAATTAGCCTTGCAAGTCTCAAACCCAAGATCCTACATACCATAGGCGTAGCAAGTTACCACTAAGCCATTTAAACAATAGATAAGTGTGATGGTTTCTCAAACATATCATGCAGCACAGTCATTCAAGAGTAGGGAAAGTATATTTATATATGTATATGTATGTGTGTGTATATATATATATATATATATATATATATATATATATATATATATATATATATATACATACATTGCATTTGGACATCGGATCCACAGTCTGAACCTCTCACTGCAAAACATCTGACCAAAGGCACTGCGAATGGGGGTGAAGGGGCCCAAAATAGGGATCTCTTGTAATTATTGCCATTATCCCTTCCTCCACAGCTGAACTGATCTGCCTTGCAACAAAGTAAAAATTGTACTGCTAAAGTTGCTGTCTGTGTTTAAAAACAGAAAATATATTAGAATTTAAAGCAAGTACAGTATACTGTATACTGCTGACCTGGGTCTAAAGGCACCTTTTAGGCTGTCCCCCACAGTAATTTGGCTCCCTTCATATTGTTAAAATTAGCTAGTTTGCCCCCAGTATCTCCTTTCTTACACCTAAAAAAATACCCTGAACATAGTAATTTCACTCTGCTCTCCCTCACATAGCCCTGAAAATTATACCCTGCAGCTATAAAATTAACCTGCAAGTGTATAAAATGCAGCTTAAACATAGTCTATAAATTGGTGCAAAAAATAAAAAATACAGCCAAACATACAATCATACATACCAAACACCTAAGGAAATACCTGGAGTCAGTTTTAACACCCACTCCACTAGCCCTCGCTGCACTCGGGCTTGCTCCGCTCCTCTCCCTGCCCAAGTTTCCCACCCTTCCCCACTACCGCTACATTTAAACTAAATTTAGCCACTCCCTTAATGCTAAGTACCAGTCAGTGCCTCATACATCACTGAACAGCCCTCCCCCTTAACCCATTTCATTCTCTTCCATTCTTCCACACCTGATAGCACACTCAACCATCAAAATTGGCCCACCCCCTAACAAAATGGAAACAAGTCAAAAATACTAATTACCCTACTGCCTATACTATTTCTATTTTACCATCTTACTGCCTATGAACAAAAACTTGTCTGTGGTATTCACTACCCAAATGGTCATACAGCCACCCATGGCTTCACACACAACACCAGACACTTTATCATCCCAGCACACTGAGTCTACCACCCCCAACAAAATATCACCCCTGCAAAGCCATAAAACATAATCCTAAAAAGAAAGACTATTTAAAACGTATAAACAAACTCTTAAAGCTTAGAGTATCCTGTCACTATAACCTTATAACACATGGGGACATCCATCCCAACCCTGAGCCACCCACATCCAATAACTTTCACTCCCCTACCACAACCCCCACAGTCAAGCTACCCCTTTTTACTCCCACTAGTTTAACAATAAAATTCCCAACCTACACGCCCACCAAGCAACCCACTCCCCAGACATTATGTGTCTTACAGAAACCTAGCTAAAACCTAGTACTACTGATGATGAGATACTACCTCCAGGATATAATATTCACCAGTTAGACCGTACTACAAGGAAAGGAGGTGGGATAGCAGTCCTTTAAAAAAAAAATACTCCAACTGTTAATAGAGACACCATTCAACCACCCCAATTCAATAATGCAGAGCTCCTCATAACCAAACTACAGATTAACCAGAACAAATGCTTGAACACCGTCTGTTCTTACATTCCACCATGCAACAACTTAAATACCCTAGAGGATATCCTATACTGGTTATCCACTACCTATCCCCAAGAAACCATAGTTCTTGGTGACTTCAATACCAACTGGCACCCCTGCTCCTCTGAACCCCCCTCACCCCTATAAACTTATCTGGGTTTAAACAGACCATAACCTCTCCCACTAGGATAAACAAACCGACCAACAGAGAAAGTATCCTAAACTGGATCCTAGTTAATTACCAACCCCAACTGTACACAGCTGGCACTCTCCCTGATGACCTTAACAACCATTTGCTAACCTATATCATAAAACATAAGGCAGGAAACCCTCACCAGACCAAATATAAAACACTTAGAAACAGGAAAAACCTTGACACTGCTATATTCCTAAACAAACTAAAAGCAGTTGACTGGTCAAAACTAAAATAATCTACCATTAGAAGAGGCTATAGCTTACTTTAATACTAAATTCCTAAGTATCCTTGATCCCCATGATCCAGCACGTACAATAAAATCTAGATCAAACACAGCACCATGGCTCACAAAAGATACCAAATCTAAAATCAAAACTAGAAACAGTGCCTAGGCCAGCTGAAAAACATCTAAAGCCCCACTTGACCATCTAAAATATCGTCAACTCAGGAATGATACAAAAAATCTATTTTACTAGATAAAAAAGGCTTCTACTAAACTCTTCTACAAAAACACCAAAACAACCCTCAAAAGTTCTGTACAGGCTTAAATCAACTACTTCATCCAGGTCATTCTACCACTCCAACCCCGGCTAACCACACCCATAGTTCCCCAGAGACCAGAGCTGGTGCTTATAATAACTTTTTCACTGAAACAATCCAATCCCTAACAAATCAGCTAACCCCCACAAACTTAAACCACAACCCTCATCTACCCACTAATCACCCCCAATTTAGCTTCCAACCAATATCCACTAGTTTTATCAAAACACTTATAAAAAAACTAAAATCTACCACCCTCGCTGCTGACCTCTTCCCTGCAGAGTACCTGCAAATAGCTGCAGATGCCATTGCATATCCCATATCTATTCTTATTAACAGAACCTTATCCAAACGCGCTATCCCCTCCCTCTGGAAAATATCCCACGTCATCCTACTCCATAAAGGTGGTAGTTCTACAGACATATCCAACTATAGACCCATTGCCATTCTTTCCTCACTAGCCAAAATAATGGAGAAATGTGTACACAGGCAACTTATGCGATACCTTACACAGAATAACTTACTATCCAACTCCCAGCATGGTTTCAGGCCAAACCACAGCACCACCTCAGCCCTCCTTTCCTTTACTAATGCCATAAACCAAAACAGGAATGACAATAGGCTATCCTCTGTCCTCTTTCTTGAGCCATCAAAAGCCTTTAACATGGTCAACCATGAACTTCTCATTCTTTCTCTAAAATCTATTTCCCTCAATAAGCATGCAATCCAGTGGTTCCAGTCCTACCTGACTGGTAGACAACAGGCTGTACTATGGCAGGGCAAACTCTCCAGCCAGCAACCTCTCACACTTGGTGTCCCTCAAGGCTCCATACTAGTCCCACTACTCTTCTCTATTTTTATCAACAACCTTCACACTGCTATCCCTAAAGCTACCTGCATTCAATATGCAGATGATTCCAATCTGATCTGCTCAGCCACCTCCCCATTCTAACTGCAAATCCTAACCCAAAATACATTTAACACTATTGAGAACTGGCTCGCCAACCAACGCCTACTGCTGAATCCCAATAAAACTAAACTTCTAATCTTCACCCCCCACTAGTAGATCTGCCACACTTTCATTCTCTGCCCCATCTAACAATGGTACCACTATCTCCCCAGATCAACACACCAAACTTCCAGGGGTTATCATAGACAATAATCTCAAACTTGATCTACAAGTCAACAAAACCATACAGACCATCAATAAGAAGTTTGGTTCACAAGACATTTTTAACCTCACTTGCTAGGACTGCAATTGTTCAGTCACACCTACTCTCTACTCTTTTATATGCCTCAGCTGTACTCTCAAACCTCAACAAATCCAAATAGGTGAGCTGTCCCATAGCTGCAACCATATTGCCAGATTCACCACAGGCTCCACCTATAGAACCCAACACTGCCAGAACCTGAAACAACTAGAGAGGCTAGAACTGCCCAGTTTAATTCAATTCAATCAGCTCTTAATAGTGCACAAAATACTGTACCACCCTGAGGATACCCCCCTCACTTATAAATATTATTAAGCCATATAGCAAACTGAGATCCCTATGGTCAGCCAACAAACTACTGGTCCAAACACACAAAGCTAAAAACTCTGCTGGTGAATCCTTGTTTGCCAACTTTGTTGGCAAAACCTGGAATTAGTTGCCAAACTATATAACCCTACAATCCTCCAAAAGTCTTTAAAAAAAAACCTCAAACAGCATCTCAAAGTGAACTGGCTTTGCCCATGTACCAACCCTAATTAAGTTATGAACTGAAAGCATAATCTGTAAATATTATAACATGCAACTACGTCACCAAGCTCTATATCAGATCTGAAGTCTCTTGCTTTTAATTGTGTCTGTCCATGAGAATTGTGAGTGCCTACTAGGGAACAGTACTAAGCCATTGTACATAATCACTTTGTTTTATATTTTATATTTTCTAATGTTATACAACTTCTTGTGTAATCTATGCATGTTTGTCTATTTGAGCTTTTCTCCCTGGGCCTCCCCTGAAAATGGACATGTATCCAGTTGGACTATCCTGGTAAACAAATGTAAAATAAAATACAAATAAAAATTAGCACTTGCAAGACTTGAACCTAGGACCCTGCACAACATACTCACAACAAATTACTAGTAAGCCATCTCAGCTGTGAAATATTGGGATGATTTCTCTAACATATCATGCAGAACTGTCAGTCCACCATAAGGAATGTACAATGTGGAAGCACTAAACATTCTAATGATACATGCACACACACACACACACACACACACACACACACACACACACACACACACACACACACACACACACACACATACATATATATACATATGCACATACATACACATATAAATATATAAATACTTATAGATATATATAGAGTATATATAGAAGGTGCACAGCATATCAAACAGCCATTATTCCTACAGCTGTCACCTTTTCAAATGGCTAGTTTCTGATTCTTTCCTTTGAATAAGAATTATTGCATAAAATATATACCCATACACAATGCAAAGGACATGACACCACACACAGTTTGCATACATATAAATGTTTATTTGTGTACTATTTCAGTTGTTTATGCCATTTCTTAGAGAATTTAGGTGTTTGAAATACATAATAACTGATTAGTGCAACTTTCAAAGAAAGCATATGATACAGTAATCTGCAAAACATGACATACTTTGCTGTCTAGGCTAAAGCCTTCAAGTAGTACAACAGTAAAAACCACACTTGCCTTGAATGTAAGAATCAATCAGTACTTAATTATAGATGTAGTTCAACAGCCTCTAATTACACTCTGTACTCAACTCCTATTGGGAAAAGTATTAGTTGTCACAATGTAAATGTATCTGTTACATAACAATGCTTAACTTAAAAGTCACTATCATACTGACAAACAACACTGTGTGTAAGACAGTAAGCTCTAGCCCACAACTGTTCCCATGGTGAAATGTATGAAAATATACAGCCATATACCTTAATTTCTCTTATTACTGATATCCCTCACATGTTGTAACAGCCTAGGTTAAAAACATTTAATACCCCTCCTCCATAAAATGTCTTACAAGGGCATATAACAGTGTTCTCCATACGCTAGCCTCCAGACTGTACAGGGTCACACATGTTTTGTCCAGCTGTAGCCCTCATATATATGGACCCCACCCCACAACTTGTGTGGGAGTCCACAATATCACTGGAATGATAGCAAGAATGTCAGCACTAAATAATGATAGACCATACCTATCAACCTCTTACTGCATGACATCTGGACAAATCCTGGTATGTAGATGGAGGACAGAGGCTGAAACACAAGGCCATATTTAAAATATTGCTGTTATACACTGTGAAAGTTGCTGGTGTTACAGGATTGGTTGCAACATACCCTTACTCAGGAATATGAAGTCAGAAACACAAATGGATGTTGCCATGTACTGATAGCAATCAATGGAGAGAATGCCATTGATATGCCAGGGACAAGACCTGTGTGGGGAACAGACAAAACATAACAGCCAATCCTCTGGCCATCACGTGGATAGGCCCACAGTTGAGAGCTATGCAGACAGACTACATTCCATGCAAAACTAGCATGTACACACAAACCCTGTAAAACTAGCAGTATTCAATGCATATAACAGCAATACTCATGCACTGTCCCTAGGTCTGGAACCTTATACAAACATGTAGTTGGCCTGTGTCCACAAGTCCTATTGTAAGAGGTATTGCTACCTGCTGTCTGTAACACTGCTGTCTACACACAGGAAAGATGTCTTCCATACAGGAAAGGTAAAGGGACAATGGCCACATGATGCCATTTATAGTAGTGGGTTGTTATGACACTGGCTATTGAAAGAACTACACAGCTGCCTCCATGCAATTAGCAAGTGGGGAACACCAATTGGTGCAGAGGCCATCACCAGATCACGAGCCTCAACTACTGTAACACAGAAGAGAGCATAATAATAAAACAGGTATGTAAAACATGTCAGCGTGTAATTGAATGTAGTACTTGGTCTGTAATAATGGGATAGATGATTTTGAAAGATTTATATGTGCCATCAATACTTGCTGTAATGATGTCCTGCTAAACAACTGCTATGGGCATAGCATCTGTCCCTGTGGGCAGTGGACTACACCTGTCAACTGTGCAGATCTGCACAGAATGTCAAGATTTACGTCATCATAGTGTTTGTTCTGTTCCTCCAAATATCTATATTAGTCTGGCAAATAGCTGAAGGTGGAAGTAATGAAGTTATGACAGACACATGAGTTTCAGACCCCACCACCTTCAGAACAGTCATGGTAATGTGAAATGTATCATGCACAAACTTCATAGGTTTGTAATAGGCATATCTACGATCTGTCCCTGTATATCCCCCCTAATGTTAGGCTCCATCCATATGTGATGCTCTATTTTGTTGCAAGGCAGAACAGTTCAGCTGTGGAGGAAGGAGGTTCAGAGTGTGGATCCAATGTCTGAATGCACTCCATATATATGTATATAGATATATTAATATATATATATGTGTGTGTGTGTGTGTGTGTGTGTAGACATGTATGTCTACATATATAAATACACACAAACACACACACACACACACACACACACACACACACACACACACACACACACACACACGCACACATATATATAATACGTTTTCCCTACTGTTGAATGACTGTGCTGCATGATATGGTTGAGAAAATATCACACAAACCAACAGCTCAGATGGTGTAATGGTAAATTGATGTGGCTATGGTGTGCAGGGTCCTAGGTTTGAGACTTGCAATGGCTGATTATTTTGTTGCTGGGCAGAACAAGGGCTGTTGGATACAGAGTGATAAAGGCACTTTTAAGCAGTTGTAAGCGTGTGCAAAATGGACAGTTATGTATGGGACAACATTTTTTTTGGGAACAGATTGCCCTTTTTTTTAAGGTGAGAGTGGGATGTTGGGGAAGGATAGTAGGTATATTTGGGGAGGTAGGTTGGGTGGAAATACAGACAATACAGACTATACAAGACAGCATACAGGGGCAGTATATGACACATGTGGGGGGTAAACACCTTGGATGGGGAGGGGTGTTTGGAAATTGGAAGCCCATGAGCCCCCAAATGGAAATAATGGGACTGAGGTTCTCACCTATGTGCAGTCAACACTGCACCTTCACAGCCCCGAAGTTAGCTGTGCTGGGGGCTGAGCAGGAGGGTCAGGCTGACCCCTCTAATTGCACCATGCAGCCCTCAAGCTGGTGTAGCAGATCTCCCAATTCTCTGTGGAGCTCCCTACGCACCAGACCCGGACCTGACTTCATGTGACATGATCCTGTCTGTGCCCACTCCTGGGGGGGACAAGCCCCATCCCCTGAGGCGGTTCCACCCACAGGTGGTGCAGGACCAGCGGATGAGGAGGTCTCGGGGTAGGTACCAGATGCGCTGGTGCCTGGTGCCATGGCCAGATGAGATGGGAGAGGTGGGTCTGCTGGGAACAGCCTTCCAAAGCATGCTATGTAGTTGCAGTTTTAGAACATATGTGAGTTAGTAATAGTCAACACAATCCAGGATTAGTAATAACAGCATGCATAGATATTCCCATTAACCCAAAACACCAGATTTGGAACAGTTGCATAGCAAATAGAACACATGCATATATGCAACCACAGTGGCCATTACAATGGCATGAAGGTTACATTGATAGCAACAGGCCACCAACAATAGTGTTTCAACATGGAACATTAATAGAAACACTTTTCAATATTTGTTGAACAATAGGACATATGTCCCAAAAGTAGGTTTGGTGTAAAAATACCCATTCATTTGTGTGTTTAGATTATTGTTGCAGATATGGTGGGGGGAGGGGGGAGAGATGTCAATTATTTATTTATTTATTTATTTCAGTTTGATTACCGGGGAGGTCCACTGGGCTTTGGAGCCCGTTTTCAGTGGAGGCCTGGGGAGAAAAGCTTCACAAGAACAACAAACAATATTGATTACAAAAAGAGTTAGACAAAAATATAACAATAGATGAAACAGGATTTTACAAACAGCCTACAATAGAAAAGTCTAATGGAAAAATAGTAAAATTAACATTTTTAGTTAGGTTTCAGCACAGAAAGAAAAAAATATGAAGTAAAATATTTTAGGTTAGAGAAAGCAGGAGGTAATAACTTGAGCTAGGAATATAGGACAGAAGAGGGAGAAAAAGAAGGCCAGCCTAGGGTGACTTAGCAGTTGATTCATCAAGTAAGAAATATAAAAGTGGCCTATATAGCTAGTATTTAGGAGAGACTAAAAGAGAGTTTAGTAGAGAATGGAAGTTAGCCTGGGGAGAAGGAGGAGGATGGTTTGAAAGGAGTAGGTTGAAGAGTGTAGTTGCGAATTTTATTTAGATAGAGGTGGGAATGAAGTAATGTTTTGAAGTTGTTTAACAACTTTTATATCCTTGCAGTATGAGGTCCTCTGACCTTTTTTCCTATTTATGTCTTCCAGTTACAATGTCCCAAGAATGGATCCCTGCATATACATCCCAAGAAAATAATGTAATTATACACTTCATCATACTACATCATGGCCCTCTATTTGGGTGCAGGGCCCATGTTCTGCAGGAGAAGACCGCCCTGTGGAACGAGCTCGTTCACAAGGTAAATTATGTCAGCCTGCATAACCTCAGTTATAAACAGGTGCGGCATCACTGCACCGATCTGATCTGCCACGCCCATCAGCATGCTGCTGCAGTTAGGAGGGACCAGCTAGCCACAGGTGGGGGTCATGCCATCCAGCCCCACTGACACATGCTGAGGAGCTCCTTGCCAGCCTTGGGGCACCCACCCCAAAGTCAAGCGAGCAACCTGAAGATAGCATTGTGGAGGTGGGTGCCACCCACACAATGGACGAGGAGCATGCAGATAAGACCCCAGGGCACATTAGTAGACCAATGCTGCTTATTCATCTTTACCTGTAAAGTATCTACATGCATAAGTCAGATAAGATGTTGATGTAGTGTAGTAATGAACAGATGTGCATAATCTCTAGCATTGTGGGTTTGTACTGTTGATGTACTGAAATGCTGCTCCCACCCTGTAACAATGCCACAGGTGTGGTGGCTGACATTACGTCTCTCACACAACTATGTAGGTCCCTCTGATATACAACTGGGGCAGCAGCCTGTAGCTGGTGAGTATGGAGTTGTTTTGTCCAGGTTTGCCAATACACTGGCCATGTTATGGCCATGGTATTTGCCATGCACACATTTAACACACCTACCCATAACGCATGCTGTACATGTTCACTTATTGTTGCTGTTAACTGCACTGCATCACAGTGGTAACCATGGTGACATATCTGAAGGGTATGTAAGAGTCCTTTGGTATACCTAACAAACTGTCAGTGCAAGATGTGTGAACAGAGATGAACATAATGGTGGGACAAATGGCCTACAGTGCTTCATGTCTGAAACATTACCCTTATACAGTGGCTACAACAGTGTATACCCCACTATTACAAGGGACAACTGTTCCTGATCCAAACAATGACAAATCACAATACCACATTCCCCACCTTTTACAACCTGTAATGTGATCCTAACATGAGCAATGAATGTGTAATATGGAATCCAATGTTAGGACAACAAATATGGGGAATACATACCTTAACAAACGCTGGAAGCATATGTGTGCACACACTCCAAATAACATATTGTGGAAGCAGCTTTTGAGGTACTGACAGCATTCACTCTTCTTGAGTACACACCTTCCATCAAGTACAGGGCTTCAATGTCACACCAAGTAATGGTCTGCTATCCAAGAAGTATGTCCATGACATTTGCCCACTCACCTGCAACAGACAGCCATGGCTTGCACACATCTTACAAACCATGGAATGGATCCCACATCCAAAAAGTAGCACTCAGGAGTGGGAGAAGTAGCCTTACCTCACCACTGCATATACCATGGCAAACAGTGCAGACAGTCATGTATATGTGTATGATGTATGGGACAACATTAATATAGAAAATAAACAGATGCCCATCCAATACAGATGACAACACATGTTGCAAACTGGTAATGGAGGCTGCCCAGAAACATGCAGCAACACTGAAGGACTTGCAGGAATGTCTAGCAAGTACTGCCTGTGCAGTACCTGTGTCAAAAATTGCCTGGCAAACCCACAACACACCATGTGCATATGATGATACCTGTGCCACATCCCTGTCATCCATACCATCAATGCAGGGACATGCTAATTTGTTTCTGGTGCAAAGGGTGAATGTACTAAAGTTTAACAATGTAATGCTGTTTAACATGTTTTCAGCTGGAATGTTTAATGCTTACATGTCAGGGTATGTAGCTGTCCAGCCATGGTGCATTATAGTTGTTATTAACACTGACTGATTGTGGTCTCCATAATGTATTCAGTTTGTGTTGTAGGTGTCTATGTGTCAGCAGAATGTTGGTCTGCTGTCCTTTCCTACAAGGGGTATGGCACTGTGGTGACACATTGACGGTGTCATATCCGGGGTACAGCTGAACACAAGTAACAGGTCTGTATAACAGTAACTGCATGTGCCACATGGCTGATAGGTCTGAGGGGTGTATACAGGTGAGTGCATGGTGGCTGATGTTAGCAGCTGTTCTACAGTGGACAATGGTAAGTGTACTACATGGAACACACCAAATGTTTGTGAATAACACACACACACACACACACACACACACACACACACACACACACACACACACACACACACACACACACACACACACAGAGGCTTTGGTGTTGATGCAATGTACAGAGAATACTGTACACATGGATGTACTTAATTTTGCAGTGAACTCATTTTGGCCTATGTAATTCAACCAAGACCAAATAGCCAAAACATCACATCAGTAAATAATCAGTTTAATGTCACTGACAATGGTACTGGCAGGGTATATGTCCTCTTTCCCAATGTAGTGCAGTCCTGGAGTTGGTAAACATAGGTGTGCTGGTGTGGGTGGCACAGCCCTACACTTTGGAGGGTGTGGGGTGGTGTAGAACCACACATAATGTGATTAACAACCTGTTAACATAAACTGCACAGTAAAACAACAGACTAAGCAGGGGGTTATGTACAACAATAACCCCAATGTGGGTGGCTGTGCCCACAACAACTACACCCAACTATATATATATATATATATATATATATATATATATATATATATATATATATATATATATATATACCAACTCCAGTATCACTGTGCAGCTGTACAGTGGGGAAGAGGGCATTTACACATCTACTAGTTTTGATTAAATGAATTTCCACAAGATGATTCCTTTGAAATGTTACCTTTTGCCAGTTACTTCTCGGACAAATGATCTCCTGGGATATGTATTTTCTGCAAACTGAAGTAGATCCCTTGAAATACACACACACAAACTACTTGGCAACACTGAGAGTAGACCTCCCTACCTAGGTATTCATTGCTACTAATGTGTTTGGCTTTAATTGCACACACCACAGAACTTTTAGGATGAGGTGTGTCCCGAGTTTCTTGTTAAGTGAAGAACATCACCAGGCCTTGTACAGTATGGTAATGAGGGATGTACTGGGTGCTAATGAACAATACATAGTATGACATACTGTCATATACACATTGACAAACACATAACAGTCATAGACACATCTGAGATACCTGGGTTTAGTAGTGCTAACTACCTTGTCAGTGAGTCCATTTGGTTACAGAGAATTTGCACACAGCACATGCATCATTGGGCTAGATAGTGTAATCAGTTACCTGTATGGTTGATGGTGACAGTGGTCCTCATACAGTGGACCTTGGGACATGTACTGGGGGTACTATGGTGCAAAGGCAGTATACCCAGCACCCACACCCCACATTGGATAGTGTACTCACTGAAACCCATGATAATGCTCTGACATACCCACAATCACACATTGACCAAGACTGCAATACAACCATTGTCTATCTAATCAGTGCTACTACAGGGATATGCATTTATTGCACATGCTACACAGTATAGTAGAATGAGGGTTTGGCATGGCTCTTCTAATGTCAGCAACACCATCCCTTATAATGTATGGCAAGGTTTGTTGTATTTGGAGAATGTGGCCTCAGAATGCTGCCTCCTACAAATATACACACTCACACACATACACACACTTGCCAGGACTCAGAGGGTAACCCACACCTATCTACCCATTTGTAGAACAGTGTTATGCTGGTACTGTACGCTCCAGGTAGACCATAGGGTGAAGAGTGTACCAAGGTACATTTAACGTCAATTGCAGCAGCAGCAGCCATTTCTAAGTATGGCAATGGGGGGGGGTGTAGTAGGTGAGAAGGCCCTCAGGGTATTGTCAACTACAAGTTTAAAAACACACAGACACTGTTATTCTCAGTAATGTTCACTGACATATTTGTCAGTACTGGGGTCCATAGGTGCAGGTGTTAATAGGTGTGTACCAGGCTAATGTCCATGGAGAGATGAGAAGAGTAGGGCATGCGGGTACATTGGCATCATGCCACCTGACATTCTCCGCATGCTGTCTATCAACCAATGCCACTTGAGTGATCTTCAGGGTGACAGCTAAATTCAACATCCAGTCATCTGGTTTTCTTCTTGCAGAGAGCCAGTGAGGTGCTCCAATTGACATGTATGCAACATATATTACATAACATGGCCAGTGTCTGGGTTAGAGACCTGTACCCAAGCATGTTCTGTTGACTGTGTTAGTCTATTTGAGGTATCCATGGCATGTGATACATACAGGGTGGGGTTTTCTAGCTGTGGCACTCATAACACAGCTAGGAAGACATGTCAGTGTCAGTCATTGCCTGTAAGCAGCCCATATGGATACCTGACATCTTTACATCTGTACAGAGGGCAGACAGAAATCCGCTAACCAACAGGTTATGCATTAGGATGAATGTTTTGACAGATAGATGTCTGACACTGATAGGTATGCCATTACTACATGACAGCAGCCCTCAATGACATGTCCTAAACACATAGTAGTCTACAATTAATATCCACATATCAGATCAATATCCAGTAGCAGATACTTAACATACAGCTCACACACCAAGAACATGATAGTCAGTACTCAGAGTCCAGCTTTGTATGCAGGGGTGTATGGTGCCAGTACTACAATCTGCAATCTACTCTTCCTTGGAAAAGCACTGTTAAAAGTAGTAACATAATGACACAATACATGCAAGTGTAACTGCATATAACCTGGGATGCTACCCATGTATGAAACACATACAAAGAGAAAAGATTGTTGTACTAGCCATGTATACTCAGGTGTCCCATACAGTATACTCACACCCCTTGCTACAGTAATGACAGCACAAAGAAGCATATTATGTACATGGAATTAAATACACTTATTAAAGATGTTATTACCTTGCTATTTTATCAGACTGGAATGTGATCACTGGTTACCAGGGCTGAGCTATGCTTAGCAGGTGTAAGCACTGCTTAAATGTAAATGCTAAGCACATTTGTGCACTGGTAAGCGAAGCCTACACCGTGTAAGCACTTATTCATTTAACCCTATATTAGCACCGCTTACCGTTCTGCAAACCCGCTTACAGCCGCTTAAAAGTGGCTTAATCACTCTGTATCCAAAAACCCTTGTTCTACCCAGCAACAAAATAAACAGGCCTTGCAGGTCTTGAACCCATGACCCTGTACACTATAGTCACAGCAATTAAACAGTAAGCCATCACAGCTGTTCATAAAATTGAGGTATACCCAAACAGATCCTTGCTATAGCAAAATCACAATTTAAATGTGAAAGGAATCTATAAAGAGTTTTATGTTGTATAACCTACTACATAACATATATATGTGAACTGGAGTACTGCATTAAGTCCAGATGTGAGGTGTCATTGTAATAAAGTGGTGAAATCCCCCAATAAACACAAGTACCCGATACAGTGTACGTACACATGAATCATGGATACCAAACAAATATATACCATTTAATGAATGATAAATCAATGCCAAACAGCAAATCATGTGCAAATTTAAAAATAAGTAATGCTAAGCATAGCACACCTCTGCTTACTAGATGTAAGCAATGCGCAGCCCAGCTAAATTGATTTGCCCATTGGTATACCCCTTTAAGCAATGCCAACCTTAGATAAGCAGGTTTGCCCATAGCTTAGCATTTTCAAAACCGTCCAATCATGGCAAAGTGTGAGAAATCGACCCTGTTTAAACCCCACAGGCGGGAAAACATCTCATAACTGGTTGCAGCTTCCTCCTGTAAGCACTATGGCTGGCGTCAGAGAAGGATAGCGCTTCCGGGCACAGCACTGGGGCATCCAGGAGCCCAAACCCATGGCAGGACTCCTGATAAAAGACCATGAAGAGAGACTGCTGCAGGATCAGTACCAGGGTTCCCAAATATAAAGCGGGTGCCTGGGACTGTCTCACCCATGACCTCACCAGTGCCACTGGCATCCCTCAAACTGGTGAGCAGGTCAGGCATCACTATGCCGACCTGAAACAGAGGAAGAGGGAGTTCTTGGATGAATGGATCCAAGAAGCTAGGCAGAGGGGTGATGTCCCAGCAGTGTGTAAGTATCTTTCTACTTCCTGTTTAATAATTGCCAGCTCATGTATATTACGGATAGGTATGGCTAAATATTCCTCTTATGTCTTTCACAGTGGCAGCAGAGTGGGCTGTGAATCAGGAAGCCCATGCCTGTAGGCTGCAGAGGTTGTGTTGTGAGGCTGGTTAGTAATAATCTTGCATGTACTGTCATAAGAAATAAATCTAAAAGTAGTAGAAAGTTAATTGTCTGTATAAAACCTGTATTGTGCATGGGATGTACTGAATAAAAAGACAAGAAAAAATGGGAGAATAAACTTCCACCAACTCAAAACCAGTAACAATCCAAAAGGTACAAGGAAGAGCTCCGAATGCAGGATGTAGTCAACCTTTTATTAAAATAAACGCTACAGCTTGTCACACATTTTTGTCTCCAAACAGACTTCATCAGAAATACAAAGCACATTTCCTCAATTGTCTTAAATAATCCAATTAATTCCAAACCCACCAATCAAGTTCTAAGCTTCATAAATATTAATACATGACATGAAGATATATAAAATGTCACCACAATTACTTTCAAATACTGAATTACATATAATACATAAATACACATGATTAATATTCCTCATACTAATATAAATAGATTTAAAAATTGTATAAATATATTTATATATATTATTTGGATACTCAGTTATGCAGACAGGAAACTGTCATCCGTCATCAGGTCCAGGGTCTGGTGTGTAGCAAGCTTAGCAGGGAGTTTGGAGATCAGCTACACCAGCTTGAGGGCATGGCGCATCTAGAGGGTCAGTCTGAACCTCCTAACCAACCCCCAGCACAGCCACCTTCGGGGACGTAAAGGTGCAGCGGTGCTGCCCATGGGAGGGGACCTCAGACCAACTGTTTCCATTTGGGGGCTCATGGGCTTCTGACTTCCAAACACCCCTCACAATCCAAGGTATTTACCCCCACATGTCATATATTGCCCCTGTATGCTGTCTTATCTGTCTTGTCTGTCATCCTACCCAACCTACCTCCCCAAATATACCTACTATACCTCACCAATATCCCACTCTCACCTTTAAAAAAAAGGGCTATCTGTTCCCAAAAAAATCTCGCCACATACATAGCTGTCCATTTCTCACACATGTCCACTAGAAACATGTAATCTGGTCTAATTGGCTTCAGTACATATTATTGTTGTCTTCACCCATATCTCAGGAGTATGAGTGTCCAAATCTACCTCCAAATCACTGTATATACACAGCTGTTGCTGTAGAAGAAATGGCAGCTATGGACCTTCCCTTCACCCATCCTGCACATCCCTAGCTATTTTCCCTACTGTCTTTCCCTCTTTGTGCCCCCTTTTCACCACTCTCCTATCAACCCTTTTTCTATTCTTTTAAAGAAATTAGCATGGGGTAAGCAGGAGTAAGCACTTTTAAGCAACAGTAAGCTTGTTTAATCCTGTTTGCATGGGGGTAAGCATTGCCTACAGAGGATAAGCAATTTAATGGCTACGTTAGTGTAAAAATATTTAACCAGAAGTTAGCATTGCTTACCATCGTGCAAACCCGCGCAAACCCGCTTACAACTGCTTAATAGTGCCTTAATCACTCTGTATCCAACAGCCCTTGTTCCGCCCGCCAACAAAATAAACACCCATTGCAACTCTCAAACCCATGACCCTGCACACCATAGCAACAGTATTTTACCACTAAGCCATGTCAGATATACAGGATTCTGAAGTTTTCACAAACATATCATCCAGCACAGTTATTCAACAGTACAGGAAAGGTATTTATATATGTAGATGTATGTGTGTGTGTGTTTGTGTGTGTGTGTGTGTGTGTGTGTGTGTGTGTGTGTGTGTGTGTGTGTGTGTGTGTGTGTGTGTGTATATATATATATATATATATATATATATATGGGTCTACTACTATTCACTGAAAGCATATTTCACTGAAACACATTTGGCTGTGCACAATTCTCTGAAAGCTCAATTCATTGAAAACACAATTCACTGAAACACATTTCACTGAAAGTTATGTATGGCCTTTTCCCCACTGTAGTGTGACTCTGGAGTTAGTATATATAGTAAGGGGGATGTGGGGGGCACCACCCCCCACATTGGGGGGTGTGGGGGTGTAGCCCCCCACATATTTTAAGTATATATTATGTTCAGAGAACAGTAATATATTAGAATTGCAAGTATCCATGTATCCATGTATATTGTCCACACCCCCCCTTACTATATATACCAACTCCAGGGTCACACTGCAGTGGGGAAAAGGCCATATATAACTTTCAGTGAATTGTGTTTTCAGTGAATTGAGCTTTCAGAGAATTGCGCACAGCCAAATGTGTTTCAGTGAAATGTGCTTTCAGTGAATAGTAGTAGATCCATATATATATATATATATATATATATATATATATATATATATATATATATATATATATATATATATATATATATATATATATATATATATATGTATACATCTATAGATATATATGTCTACACACACATACATATATTTATGGTTCTACCTGACAGAAGACCGACACGCAGAAGAAGACCGACAAGAGATCAGAGAAAGAGAATGAAAGAAGAAGAAGACGGGAAGCGGCAGAAGACGAAGAAGACCGACCGGATGACAACACCGACACGCGGGATTGCCGACATGAGGAAGGGGGATGACAATGGGAAGGCTGCGTGTGTGGGCCGGTAGGTCTGAAGGAGGGTAAGAGTGTGGAGATTGGCTGTCTGTGGGGGGGTGGGTTAAGGGAGTTGAGGGGGGGGGATAGGGGTGTTAGGGGGTGGGTTAGGGTAGGTTAAGTTAGGGGGGCGCGATAGGAGGGGGTAGGGTGGGTTAGGGTTAGGGGATAGGGTAGGGTTTAAGTAAAGTAGGTTTTAGTTAGGTAGGGAGTAGGGGGGGGTTGAGTTAGTTAGGGGTTAGGCGCGGGTTAGGAAGTGTCTGATAGTGGCGGAGGCAGGAGTTAGGCTTAGGTTAGTAGGGGGGCTTGTAAGGATTTTGGTGGTTGTGTTGTGTGTGTGGTGTGTGTCTGGTGTGTGGTGTGTTTTTTTTTTTTGTAATTGTTATAATTGTTATTGTTGTGTGTGTGTGGGTTTGTTCGTGTTGTTCAGTTGTCGTATATTTCAGTTATCGGTTGTGTGTGGTGTCGTTGGATGGACGAATATGTATGTGGTGTGATTGTGATGTGGTTGTCGGTGTTGTGTGGTTTCGGCTATGTCAGGTAGAACCATATTTATATATATATATATAGATATGTAAACAGATATTTATATGTATATACACACACACACACACACACACACACACACACACACACACACACACACACATATATATATATATATATATATATATATATATATATATATATATATAGATCTAGGACATTTGCTCGAGTGAGCAAATAACCAAAACCCAAATGGCTGGGCATACTTACGCAAAAGTGCTTTTCACTGAAGAAGCACTTTCGCATAAGTATGCCTGTTGCCAAGGGTGTACTACAGTGCGGGTAAGGGAAATTTCCCTTTTCCCCACTGTAGTGCAGTCTCGGAGGGAGAATATTAAAGTGGGGGGTGTGGGGGGCACAGCCCCCCTCATGGGGGGGGTGCAGGGTGGTGAAGCCCCCACTGCTGAAATGTAAATGTAGTGTTTTATTTTTTTTTTTGTAACATGCTTTAATGAAAGCGCTTTTTTGATAAAAGCGCTTTCATTAAAGTGTGTTCGGTTATTATGGATTTGGACGTTTACTCACTTAAGCAAACATCCTAGATCCACATATATATATATACATATATATATATATATATATATATATATATATATATAAGCGAACACAACAAATGCATATATGACCAAAGGCACCATTAATGGGGGTGACAGGGCCCAATCTAAGTACTTCTTGTAATTATTGATATCATCCCTTCTCCCACAGCCAAACAGATCTGCCTTGCAACACAATGCCAACACTTGCAAGTTTCATTCCCAGGACCCTACACAACATATCCCCAAGAAGTTAACAGTAATTTGTCCCACGTGTACGATGTCAGGATGGCATCAATAACATATCATGCAGTACAATCTGGCTACCATAGTGAATGTACAATGTGGAAGCAATAAACATTCCAATGATACACATATACACACACATATATGCAGACACACACACACACACACACACACATATATATATATATATATATATATATATATATATATATATATATATATAAAGATACATATTTAGAGGGCGCACAGCATATTGAACAGCCAGTATTCCTACAATTGCCACCTTTTAAAATGGATAGTGTATGATTCTCTCATACAAAAGACAATTATAGCATGAAACATATACCCATAGAGAAGTCAAAGGATATGACACCACACACAGGTTTGCATACATAAGAAATGTTTATTTGTGTACTATTACAGTTGTATATGTCATGTCATATAGCTCTTAGGTGTTTGAAATACATACTAACTGAGTAATGCAGCTCTCAAGCAAATCATTTTATACAGTAATCCAAAAGCATAACATATGTTGTTGTCCAGGCCAAGGCCTTCAAGAAGTACAACAGTAAAGAAACACTGGGCTAGAAGATAACAATCAATCAACAGTAAGTAATACAGATGTAGTTCAGCAGCCTCCAATTACACTGTACTCAACCCCTAGGGGAAAAGAATTACGTTGTCACAATGAAGATGCATCTGTTACATAGCAATGCTTAACTTAAAACATCACTATCACACTGACAAACAGAACAGTCTGTATGACAGTAAGCACTAGGCCACCAATGTTCCCAAGGTGAAATGTATGAAAATGTACAGCCATATACCTTAAGGTGTCTTACTACTGATATCCCTCACATGTTTTAACAGCCTAGGTTATATATGGTGCATACTCCTCCCCCATAGAATTACTTACAGGGGCAAATAACAGTGTTACATACACTGACCTCTGGACTGCACAAGGACACACATGTTTTGTTCAGCTGTAGCCCACATATATATGGACCCTACCCCACAATATGTCTGGGGACCACAACGGCACTGGAATGATGGCAGGAATGGCAGCACAACATAATAATAGGCCACTACTTAACAACCTCTTACCGCATGACATATGGACAAAGCCTGGTATATAGGTGGAGGACAGAGGCTGAAACACAGGGCCATATTTGCAATATTGTTGTTATACACTGAGAAAGTTGCTGGTGTGACAGGATTGTTTGCAACATACCCTTAGCCAGGAATATGAAGTCAGATGTAGCCATGTACTGATAGCACTCACCAGACAGAATACCAGTGATATATCTAAGACAAGACCTCTGTGGTGGAAAGACAAAATATAACAACCAATCCTCTGGCCATCATGTGGATAGGCCCACAGTTGAGAGCTATGCAGACAGACTGCATTCCATGCTAAACTAGTATGTACACACAAGCCCTGTAACACTAGTGGTATACAATGCATATAACAACACTACTCACCCTATCTGCAGGTCTGGAACCTTATACAAATATGTAGTTGGCCTGTGTCTGCAAGTCCTCTTGTAAGAGGTATTGCTACCTGCTGTCTGTAACACTGCTGGACACACACAGGAAGGATTTCCTCCATACAGGAAAGGTAAAGGGACCATGCCCACATGATTTAGTAATTTATAGTAGTGGGCTGCCCTAACAGTGGTAATTGGAAGTACTATACAGCAGGTTGCATGCAGGTAGCATGTAGTAGACACTGCTTGGTGCAGAGGCCATCACCTGATCATTTGAATTACCTACAAAATCCATGCTGCAATATATTCAAAGCAGCTCTATCCATGTAGTGAAGAGAGAGAGAAAGAAAAAACAAACAAACAAGCATATCCATCCATCCATCCATATAGTAAATATAAAGTAGTTCAGAAACTGAATCTACAGACATCCCAGGTTGACCAATGGGACACAGCAAACTGTATCCAGAAGAGATGACATTCCCACAACAGGTATGTGAAGCATATATGAATGTAATTGAATGTAGTACTTGGTGCAAAATAATGGGCTAGATTATGTGGAATGGTTTATATGTGCCATTAGGTGTTGTTGTAATGATGTCCAGCTGAACAACTGCTATGGACAATAGTGTCTGTCCCTGTGGGCAGTGGGCCATACATGTCAACTGTGCAGATCAGCGCTGACTGACAAGATGTAAGCCACCATAGTGTGTATTGTGTACTGGAAGACATGTATATTAGTGTGGCTAATAGCTGGTGGTGGAGGTAATGCCATTATGATGGACATGTGAGTTTCAGAGCCCACCACTTGCAGGACAGTCATGTTAGCGTGTAATGTAGCATGCACAAATGCCATAGGTGTGTGTCCCTATATATACTCCCCCCTAATGTTAGGCTGTGTCCACATGTGACACCTGTCTGTGTTGTAGCAAGGCAGAACAGTGCAGTTGTGCAGGAAGGAGAGTTAGAGAGTGTGGATTTGAATGCTACCCATATATATGCGTGTATATATATATATATATATATATATATATATATATATATATATATGTGTGTGTGTGTGTGTGTGTGTGTGTGTGTGTGTGTGTGTGTGTGTGTGTGTGTGTGTGTGTGTGTGTGTGTGTGTGTGTGTGTGTGTATATATATATATATATATATACACACACACACAAAACTCATAATATATATCTACACTTCTACATATATACAAACACACACATATTTATATAAATACATGTCTTCTACTGTTGAATGACAGTGCTGCGTGATATGTGTGAGGGAACATCACACATATCAGTACACACATATGTATATACAACAGCAGGTGGGTGCAAACTGGACAATTACGGCAGGTGTGTACCCCATGTTGGGAACACATTGTCCTTGTTTGTGAAGGTGGGATTGGTAATTTGGGGAAAGATAGTAGGCATAGTTGGGAAGTAGGTTGGGTTGGAAGACAGACAAGACAGCATACAGGGGTGGTATATGACACATGGTGTGGGTAAACACCTTGGATAGGGAGTGTTGTCTGGGATGTGGAAGCCCATGAGCCCCCATATGGAAACTATGGGACCAAGGTCCCAACCCATGGGCAGTCACAACATGATCTTCATGGCCCTGAAGGTGCATGGGCTGGGGGCTGAGCAGGAGGAGTATGCAGACCCTGGGATTGTGTACTGAGGGCCTCAAGTGCTGTAGCACATCCCCCAAGTCTCTGTGGAGCTCCCTATGCACCAGACCCTGGACCTGACTTCAGGTGACAGGATCCTGTCTGTGTGTGGTCCCTGGGGGAGCAAACACCACCCCGTGAGGTGGTTCCACCTGAAGTTAGTGCAGAACCAGTAGATGAGGAAGTCCCAGTGTGGGTCCCAGATGTGATGTGGCCTGGTAACATGGCCAGATAAGTTGGTTCTGCTGACAACTGTTTCCCAAATATGCTATTTTGTCACTGTTATAAAACATATGTGGGTAGTAATAGTACACACATTCCGGGATTATGTCTAACAGCATGCATAGATATCCCCATTAACACAAAACAATAGATGGGCAGCAGTCACATAGCAAACAGAACACATGAATATATGGAACCATAGTGACCTTTATAATGGCATGCAGGAGACATTGTTCATAACAGGCTACCAATGATAGTGTTTCAACGTGGAACATGACTACAAACACATAGCACAAATTGTTGTACAATATGGTATATGTCCCAACGGTAGGTCTTCTGTAGACATACTCATTGAGTTGTGTGATCAGATTGTTGTTGCATATATGGTGGGGGGAAGACAGAGATGTGTATTCACAACTATGATAACCTTGCAGCATGAGGTCCTCAGCTTGTTTCCCTCTTTATGTCTTACAGGCAATATGTCCAGAGAAAGACTGCCTATGTACACAGCGGAGGAGAATGATGTCATCATCACATACCTGGTGCAGCACTACAACACCATGTTCGGGCATACAGCCATGATCTGCAGGCGAGGACTGCCCTGTGGAATGATCTTGTCCACAGGGTAAACGATGTTGGCCTGCATAACCGCAGTTAAGAGCAGGTCTGACATCGATGCACTGATCTACTCTGCCATGCCTGTCGGCGTGCTACTGTGGTTAGGGGGGACCAGCTTGTAACTGGGGTGTCATGCCATCCAGCCCCCGATCCATGTTGAGAAGCTCCTTGCCAGCCTAAGGGCACCTGCCCACCTGCAAATACCACACCTGGTGGAGAGCATAGTGGAGGTGGGGGGTCTATGTTACATGAACAAACAATCAAAATGTTGAGTACAACATACTCGACAAACTTTGATCGAATTTTCATGTAATCGGAGACACCAAATTTAGAAATTTGGAGTTCCAAAAGGTTTTAGTCAGCCATCCTAGTCAGTGTAGCATGTGACATAGACACACTACACTATTTGGAATGGCTAGGTAAGAGGCTGCTTTGTTTAATATACCAACTCCGAGATCGCTGTATATTGGGGAAAGGGCAATTTCCCGGTAATCGCTTGTGTAAGAAGTTGCTTTACGATTACCGGGAAATTGCCCTTTCCCCAGTGTACGGCGATCTCAGAGTAGGTATATTTAGTTAGGGCATGTGTGAGGGGCAAAGCCCCCCACTTTGTTTTAAAAGTAGGTGCATTTGTGTAGGTGTGTGAGTGTTTGAATGATGTGAGTGTATAGGGGTTTGTATGCATTGGTTGTATGTGTGTGTTTTGTATGTTATTGTAGGGAAGGTGTGGTACAAACAAAATCTTTCGATTTTGTTTATTTCAGGGTTTTAAGGTTTCGAGGCTTTGAACCTTCGATCACAATGTGTCGAGTATGTTGTACTCAACATTATGATCGTTTGTTCCTTTAACATAGACCTGAGGTGGGTGCTACCCATACAAAGGCAGTGGAGCGTGCAGGTAAGGCCACAGGGCACATCAGTAGACCACTGTTGCGTATCCATCTTCATCTGTAGAGTTAGATCATGCATATGTGAGATGAAATATATATATAGTCTGTTGCTGCATTGTAGTAATAAACAGATGTGCATAATCTGTAGTATTGTGGGTGTGTACTGTTGATGTACTGTAATGCTGCACCCACCCTGTACCAATGCCACAGGTGTGGCTACTGAGATCACATCTCTCACACAGTTATGTAGGTCCCTCTGGTATACCTCCAGGGCAGCAGCCTGTAGCTGGTGAGTATGGTGTTTATTCAGGTTTGCCAATACACTGGTCATGTTATGGCCATGATATGTTCCATGCACACATTTAACACACCTACCCATAATGCATGCTGTACATGTTCATGTATTGTTGCTGTTATCTCCACTGCATCACAGTGGTCACCATGATGGTGTATCTGAAGGGTATGTAAGACTCCTGCAATATAACTAACAACCTGTTATTGCAAGATGTGTGCACAGAGATGAACATAATGATGGGACAAATGGCCTACAGTAGAGACATGTCTG
Organism: Protopterus annectens; assembly: GCF_019279795.1. NCBI lineage: Eukaryota > Metazoa > Chordata > Ceratodontiformes > Protopteridae > Protopterus > Protopterus annectens. The sequence goes on from NC_056736.1 coordinate 654,068,612, forward strand.
AAATATCACCCTTATACAGTGCTACAACAGTGTATATACCACTATTACAATGGCAACGGTTACATATCTACACTACAGCATATCACAATGCTGCATTTCACAACCCTTACAACCTGCAATGTGGTCCTAACATGAGCAATGAATGCGTAATATGGAATCCTATGTTAGGACAGAAAATATGGGGAATGCATACCTTCACAAACATTGGAAACATATGTGTGCATACCCTCCAGATAACATATTGTGGAAGCAGCTTTTGAAGTACTGACAGCATGCATTCTTCATGAGTATGGACCTTCCAGCAAGTACAGGTCCTCAATGTCACACCAATAAATGGTCTGCTGTCCAAGACATTTGGCCATCAAATGTGCCCACTTACCTGTAACAGAGAAAGCCATAGCTTGCACACATCTTACAAGCCATGGCATGGATCCCATACCCAACAGGTAGCACCCAGGAGTTGGACATGTAGCCTTATATCACCATTGCATATTCCATGGCAAACAGTACAGACAGTCATGTATGTGACGAGGATGTATGGGACAGGATTAATGTAGAAAATAAACAGATGGCCATCCAAGACAGATGATGACACATGTTGCAAACTGGTCATGAAGGCTGACTTGTAACATACCACAACACTGAGGGAGTTGCAGGAATGTCTAGCAAGTACTGGCTGTGCAGTATCCATGTTGGCAATTACCTGGACTCTGCATAAGTCTGGCCCATGGGTTAGGGTAATCAGATGAGACAGTTGTACTGAAGGAAACATCAGCCAGGTCTCTCTACACGTAGCATATGCATAACAGCAAAGGTCCCCAAAAGGCATGCATTGCAGTGTGTACTGGTGTACCAAGACCACGTTGGAAACCTACAGACAGTATCAATTAAGATGCATGTGCTGCACAACCAACACCTCACCCCACCTCAGACCCACCATCCCCATCTGTACCTTACCAGTGACAGTGTACACCTGTATGTTTGCCATTCATTAGCAGGGACTAGGCTGGTACACATGGTGTTCAGTGTTTGAGACACTGCAAAATGACACACAAGTGGAGGCCATAGTTGTCAAGCATATGCAAAAAGGCTGAAGGTGGGGAAGGGGTGTAATCATGAAACACAATAGTGCATTGAAGCAGAGAGCCAAAGGATGCAAGGAATGGCTGTATCTGCACACAGTGAAGGTCAGGAACTGTGCCAGACATAACCCTGACTCCACAGCAATAGTGACGGCACTGTGTGACCTCCAAGGGATGTGCACATGAGTTGATCTTGCAATCATGCAGAGTTGGGGGACATTTGTAGGGCTGAGTGACCAAATACTGGCAAATGCAGATGGTCCATGGGAGTATACCCCTACCAGGAATAGTGACTGCTGTAGTACACGTAACAGTGGGTGCAACATACCATTATGATAAGGGTGTGCACACATATGCACCCACAAATTGTATGCATCTTAATCAGCATCTGCACAACTAACACATTTGTTTGACACTGCATTTGATTGCACAAGTCATGTGTCACATATCAGGTTTGTGTAATGTTAATATATGCAGTAATGTGGCCCCATGGCATATCAAGGAAGAGGGTGCCAAATCAATAAGGGTGAGTACACTCCCCATAGCCAAAGTAAGGTCTGAAGGTTGTCAGTGTAATTGTATTTTATTAGCCATACATTCACTACTGATGATGAGATCTGTAAATCAGACATCAAGCATTCAGAAATTACATCTGTCCACATATCATCCCAGGTATGTGTCAGACAAACACATTGGGGTTATGAGCAGCAGAGCAAACATAACTGACACACATATACACATTCACCAATGGTGTGTACACCTGTGAGGTATGGTGCACAGTACATGACAGGGTGCCACACAGGTGCACAGCAATACTGTGTACATGGGTGCAGTGTGTTCCCGGGGAAGAGGAATCGCCTACTAACACAACCCATGCATCACAGAGATGTATAATGTTGCTATCAGGGATTGACTATAGCTGCACTGCATGCTGTTGAGTGCCATATTTCATGCATGTTGATAGATAGGTAATGAGAGGTCTGTGTAACCTCACCTGTAAGTGTGTGTGTGTGTGTGTGTGTGTGTGTGTGTGTGTGTGTGTGTGTGTGTGTGTGTGTGTGTGTGTGTTTGTGAGGAGTTAATTTGTCTGCAAGTGCTATCTGGTGGAGTGGAGGTGGGTTGATGTATGTAGAATGTGTGCGTGTATGTGTGTGTGTGTCCATGTGTGCACATGTGTGAGTGTGGGGTTGTTCATACCTCTCAACTTCCTTTTAAAATCGTGCAGTACATGGACATAGACAGACACATGAGACACCAGGAATACTTTTCTGACATAATTTCAGTACAGCTGATAGTATAATAATGTCTGCAGCATGAAACATGCATTGGCAGGGAAACCTAGATACCAGAGATACTGTTTTAAATGCAATCAGCAGAAAGGTGAAAGAATACTCATGTATATAGCACTACAGATGCATTGGGGAATTACTAGACAACACCAGAGAGTGTTTCCAAATATTACTGTAGTCCACATAAAAAGTTAATAGAGCAACAGATCTTGCATCTACTGAACTATAGTTACGTATGACACTCCAGTGCATGACATTATTGAGTGACTGTAGTAGCCCATAACATATGGGGGCCATGCTCAAGATGTCTGGACAAAATGAGGGTGAACACTGGATGACATCAGGGAGTCTTTGAAAAAACGACTCCAATCAAGTCAAAGAGGTAATGGAGTAACAGATCATGTTTTGTGATCACGTTTCTAAGCAATTAGAAGAATGATACATTAATGATTGGTATTATTGGCTGTAATTATTCAAGACTGATGCAGGATGGGGAACTTAAGAGAAAAAACTAGGGACATTCTGTAAACTCAGGGACAGGTAAGTAGTATGGTGGAATGTCAGGGTGTGTGTGTGTGTGTGTGTGTGTGTGTGTGTGTGTGTGTGTGTGTGTGTGTGTGTGTGTGTGTGTGTATGTGTACTGTTAAGCAATGACATACAGGTCTTAAAGTGCATTTCTTGTTTTTCCCTCACAGATGGCGAGGTGGGTCAGGATCCCTCCTGCAGGCAATCTGATGTTGGTGTCCATACAGACTCTGAAAATGATGATAGGTGTATTGAGACACAGGCAAGGTTGTCAGGGGTTGAAGCTGTGCCGTTGCTTGACATCCCACTGTTATCCACCCCATCCCCAACACAGTCACAATGCCTATACATACCCCATCACCAGTGCTCCTAGCTGAGAGACAGTTGGCAGTTGGTGGCATGGGACAGGACAGTGTAGTAACTATGGAAGGTGTGTCTGGACACAGCAGCCCAAGCCAGATGTCCTGCGGGGTACCACATAGGCAGATGTGCAGAAGTGCTTGTTGGAGGGCTGCTGGTCATCATGCCCTGGTAGAAGTGCCCCATCTGGTACCACCAGACGCATGCTTCAGGCCATCATGGAGGTGCAGGCATGTATGGAATGGTACACCAGGCAGGCTCTGAGGCTGCAGAGGGCTACTCATTCAGCTGTTACTGACAACATCAGTGATCTTGCAGTTGCCCTACATTATTTTTCAGAGGTCATGGATAGACGGTTGTGTGAGATGGTGGGAATCCTCAACTGTGGAATGTCCATGCTCGAGCATATGGTGGGAGTGGTGTGATGACCACATGGACATAGGCCAGCAACACCAAAAGCTGGAGGTTGACGTGGATGTTCAAGAACACTAAGCAGCTCCCATAGTGACTGTACCAGCCCCAGCACTGCAGGGGGACACGGTCCACCCCACACCACAGCAGGCCATGTACATGTGCACTGGCCAGTCCCAGGAGGGACCTGGATCCAGCAGACATATGTCATCATCAGGGGAGAGTACCATATTGTGGCTTGTACCTGGTGGTGCCTGTAAAACCCCTGGCAGGCACAGCTCTTGTTTCCATGGCCGGAGATGGTGAACTACACACCTTGCCATGTATGGTCTGCAGCTGTCCAACAAACACCTGTATAGGGCAGCCACATGGCAGAACTGTGTGCATGCATACTCACACACAATACAAACACAGCCAGGACAACCCCATGCCTACACACACCACATCACCACAGCCATATTAATAATTATACCCCCTGACTCACACACATGGTTTCAAACATATGGCTCAGCCTGGGTCTCTGGCAAACCAACAACACACCCTGTGCATATGATGATACCTGTGCCACATCCCTGTCATCCATAACATTGATGCAGGGACAGGTTAATGTGGTTCTGATGCACACGGTGACTGTACTATGGTGTACCAATGTAATGCTGTATAACATGCTGTCAGCAGTAAAGTTTAATGCTTACATGTCAGGATGTGTAGCTGTCCAGCCATGATACATTATAGCTGTTAGTAACACTGAGTGATTGTGGTCTCCATAATGTATTCCATTTGTGTTGTAGATGTCCATGTGTCAGCAGGAGGTTGGTCTGCTGTTGTATCCTACAAGGGGTATGGCACTGTGGTGACACCTTGGCAGTGCCATAGCCTGAGTACAGGCAAACACATGTCACAGGTCTGTATAACAGTTACAGCATGTGGCACATGGCTGATAGGTCTGGCGGTGGTGAATACAGGTGAGTGCATGGTGGCTGCTGTCAGCAGCCCTCGTACAGTGAACAATAGTAAGTGTACTGGATTGTACACACCACATGTTTGTGTATAACACACACAGAGGCTTTGGTGTTGATGCAATACACAGAGAATACTGTACACATGGATGTATGTACCTGTGCAAGGAACACATTGTAGCTTATGTAATTCCACCAAGACAGAATAGGCACAACAACACATTGGGAAACAAGCAATCCGCTAGTTTAATGTCATTGACGATGGTACTGG